>NW_026931358.1:0-47836 GCF_032062105.1 Saccostrea cuccullata | reverse complement strand
ATATACAGAATTATGTATCTTAGTGTAGTCTACTTGTGTGCCAAGTTATATTGAAATAACTAAAACTGTAGGGGAGTAGCATTTTGAAAAATTGTTTACAGACAGACAGACAGACGGATAGCCAGACAGACGGACAGACAGACAGACGACGGACGACGGACGCAATACTATCGCATAAGCTCTTCGGTCTTAGAGCTAAAAAAGCGCATTCACGTTCGTAGATAATTATCAATCATCCTGTACGAAAATTTTGAATCTCTTTCAGCTCGATTTTACGTGGGTTTCTTTTTCGTAAAACGGACTCAAGACCTCTCGTTGCTCGCAACGAGATCGTATCTAGTTATTATGTTCCCCACACGAAGTTTGGGAACATATTGTTTTTACTTTTTCTTCTTTGTTCTCCGGTACTTTTTTTGTCCGCGAGTGTTCTCAGAAACTGTTCACCCAACTGAGCTAAAACCTTTTTAGGGTTAATAGTTGTGTAGTGTAGGTGTGCAACACGAAGGTTATTTTGCGGCGCATACGCATGCACGTGCGGTCGCGTGAAATGAGTGAAATGACGGATATACTTTATATAGCCATAACTTTAACATTTTCTGATGAAATATTTTAAAACTCATTTAATAAGGATATATTAATAGTGTAGATAATGTGACACTGTCAAATTAGCACGAACTCACGCGCGTGCACGTGCGCTTCGCTCTGATTGGCTGAAACAAAAATCTCAATATCTTTTCTGTTTTTTGACGAAATGATATGAAATCTAAAAAATGTACATACTTTAGGATGTACTACAATATGATATATAACAATTGTCATGTAAACACGCGCATGCACGTGCGCTGCAATCTGATTGGCTTAAACTTTAAAAGGCTATAACTCCCTTGTTTTTCAACGAAACAGTATGGGATTTAGAACATAGACAAACATAATGGACTCCCACAAGGAGGTATGGTCGTCATGCACATGCATGCACGTGCATGCACGTGTGCTTTGCTGTGATTCGCTGAAACAAAAATCGCAATATCTTTTTTTAATTTTTGACGAAATGCTTTAAAATTTTAAACATAATCATGCATTAGGATGTCCTACAATATGATATATTACAGTTGTCGTGAAAACATGCGCATACACGTGCGCTGCAATCTGATTGGCTTAAACTTAAAATGGCTATAACTTCCTCGTTTTTCAACCAAACAGGATGGGATTTAGAACATAGACAAACATAACAGACTCCTACAAGAAGATACAGTCGACATGCACATGCATACACGTGCGTGCACGTGAAATGAGTAAAATTAAATACACTAGATTAAAACGTATTTTTTAATACTTTTTTTGGGGATAAAACGCTGTAATTTCTAGTATATAAATAGTGTAGACAAGATGATATGGTCATTACGCACATGCATTCAAATGCGCATGCGTGCAATGCATAAATTTGAATACACTGAATATATTTCTGAGAAAACATTGTTATAGTCTAAAAGGCATAGAATTCGTCTTATTAATGAAGCTTACAGGGAATAAGGCACCAAAAGGGAGTTGGGGAGTGTTTGGGGAACATCTGTAACGGTTCCCGTTACAATTAGCCCTAGTTATTATTGTTTTTTTTCTTACCGATTTTGTGCACGCGAGTTCTCGATTTTCATGAAACTTTCAGGACTGATAGAGCATGAAAAAAACTAGACATATATTTTTTTTGTTTTGATGACATCACTTCCGGTTTTGAGATTTTCGCGTTTTAGTGATTTTCAGAGGTCACTTTGTCCGGCAGTTTTCTGAAAAACCATGCAACACAGAAGCATGAAATTTTCAGTGATGCTTGAGCAACGTTTGGAGAAGTGAATTTTGTATATCACAACCACCGGAAGTACGAAGTGCCGAAGCTTGCTATGGCCCAAAATAGTCCTTTAAAGAATTTCAAAATTTTAAACACCTTTTTCTACGATAACTTTTTACCTAGAAATATTTTGTTAAAACATGTAGAACAAAAAAAGTATAGAATTCCCTGATCTTTCAAATGATACCTCGAAAAAAGGGCTGGCCCCTTAATTCAGGGGCCGAGAGGGGCCGAATGTTTTCCTTTATATCTCAAAAAGTATTAAGAATTTGTAATACATCAAAGAAGCAAAGTTGTTCAAAATGTCAAGCTTAATGTATTAGAGTCGTCAAAATACGCCCGGCGTCGTCACTTCCGGCAAAACTGGAAGTAGTCGAAAAACGCCTATTTTTGCCGTTCTTGACAAGTTTTTGGGTAACATATGTACTGGGAGCATAAAAAGTAATTTTCCGTCCGTCATCATCACTTCCGGTTAAAACCGGAAGTAGCCCAAATGGCTTATTTTGAAAGTTTTCATGCAAAATTGAAATTATAAAGTCACTGAAGACTACTTAGCCCATTGCTTTCTTATGTTCCGTCACTTCCGGTCAAAACCGGACGGAAGACCTACTCGTTCTTTGCAACGAGCTTTGCTCTAGTTTTATTATTATTATTGTATTTTTTCTTACCGATTTTGTGTACACGATTTCTCAGAAACGGCTCGCTCGATTTTCATGAAACTTTCAGGACTGACAGAACATCAATCAAAGCTGATATATAATTTTTTGTTTTGATGACGTCACTTCCAGTTTTGAGATTTTTGCGATTTAGTGATTTTCAGGGGGTCAGTTTGTCCGCGAGTTTTCTCAAAAACGGCTTAGGATAAAAACTTGAGTTTTTCAGCAATGATAGAGCAATATATGTAGATGTGACATACGTATTTCATTTTCACTGGAAGAGCTGCATGCCGACGCTTGCTATGGATCGAAAAAGGGCATGTCGAGAATTTAAAAATTTCTAACACTTTTCCTTTGATATCTTTTCATCTACAAATATTTTGATAAGACATATAGAACAAAAGTTGTAGAGAATGTAATGATCTTTCAAAAGATATCAACGATAAGGGGCTGGCCCCTACAATAAAGGGCCAAGAGGGGCCGAAAGTTTTTTCTTCATATCTCAAAACGTATTGAGAATTTGTAATGCGTCAAAGAAGCAAAGTTGTTCAAAATATCAAGCTCCATCTACTGGTGTCATCAAAATACGTCCGGCGTCGTCACTTCCGGTCAAACTGGAAGTAGTCAAAAATTGCATATTTTTGCCATTCTTGACGTGTTTTTGGGTAACATATGTCACTGGAAGTATTTAACTTAATTTTCCGTCGTCGACGTCACTTCGGGTCAAACCGGAAGTAGCGAAAAATAGCTTATTTTTAAGGTTTTAACGCAAAATTGAAATTATTAAGTCACTGGAGACAACTTAGCTCATTGCTTTCTTTTGTTGACGTCACTTCCGTTCAAAAGAGGACGGAAGACCTACTCGTTGCTTTGCAAGGAGCTTTGCTCTAGTCACTTTTATTATTATTACAGTGAAACCTGTCTTATCCGACATGCCATGGGAAATTAAATTTATGTCGGATTAAACAGTGTGTCGGATTACTCAGTGTTGACTATTTCTGTCACATTGTCAAGTATGGCATTAGATCGAACATTATCAGTAAAAGATACATCTTTGATTATGGCCTCCATATTTATTTCATATAAAAGATTTACGCATGAAGATGTGATTTTATTTCAATAAATAATTAAATGACATGGTGCATTTCTATTTTACAGTTTCAGGCAATAAACAATACTACGTATAGTTACAGTTCCTGAGGTTTAGTGAAAAAAGTGTCAATTGTTGTCTGTTTTTTGTTAAGTCGCTGTTTAATTAAAGTCTCTTCCGTCAGAGTTGTAAGATACTGGATGCTTTCGAAATATCGGGCGTCCTTAGCAATTGCAAATTTGCCCATTTCTCTGAGCATGTCAAGAACATTGTTATAGGTCAGATCACTCTGAATAATTTCATCACCGGAATCTTCAGAATCACTGCTTGTATTCTTCGTATTGTCGTTTTTATATTCAGACAATATCGTTGTTTCCCAGTCTCCATCATACGTCTCTTCTGTTTCCAAGTCATTTTCCGTGTCTGTTATTATGTCCAAGTTGTTTTCGTCTGCCATTTCATACTTCGTTTTTAAGATGCTTAAAGGTAGATCATCGTCGTCGTCAGAAATCTCAGATGATAAAGATTCGGTAGTTTCAACCGGGAAACCTGCGTCGCGGAAACAACTTTCAATTGTGGTTTGTTTTGTCTCATCCCATGCCTTGTTGATCCAGTGAATTGCATCAAGAACACTGACATTTCTTGTCAATTCTGCAGCAGTTTTACACGTGTCCATTTTTGATAAGAGATGTCCCATCATACGTTTCCTATAACGAGCCTTAAACGCACGTATGATCCCCAGATCAAGAGGTTGTAACTTGGATGTCGTATTCGGAGGAAAATATTTCAGAGTTATATTGCTTAATTTTAAATCATGTGGGTGAGATGTGGCATTATCCAGAAAAAGAAGAATTTTTCTGCTTTGTCTTTTCATTTCTTTATTTACACCGAATATCCAGTCCTTAAATGTTTCCCCGGTCATCCATGATTTTTTGTTCGAGCGCCAAATAACGGGAAGATTTGACGGGTCAAGACTGCCAAAACAACGGGGCTTGCGGGCTTTACCAATAACTAACGGTTTTAGTTTTTCTCCAGTACAACTACAACACATCATGAATGTTACTCTTTCTTTAGCTAATTTTCCCCCCTTGCATTCTTTCCCTTTTTCGGCAAATGTTTTATCAGGCATCGCTCTGAAAAATAAACCGGTTTCATCACAGTTGAAAATATTTTGAGCTGAATAACCACGCACGAGATCCGGAATTCTAGACTGATATTCCTTAACACACTCAATATTGACACTTGCACTTTCACCACAGATTTTAAAAAAACCTATAGAGTATTTATTTTTCCAACTCTCGAGCCAACCGTTAGATGCTTTGAATTCATCCAGCCCAAGCTCGGCGGCGAATTCAATAGCCTTTGCCTGGATTAACGGGCCACTTAGCGGTATATTTTTTGCCCTAGCTTGTCCAAACCATTTGAACACCAGTTCATTTAATTCAAAAAACTTTGACCCAGATGTAAATCGTTTTCTCTTGGATGAAATGTTTCCTTCATATTGTTCCATTAAAAAAGTCTTACGTTTCAAAATGTCCGATACTGTGGTACGTCCAACTCCGAATTCTTTCGCAAGCTGTTCTTGTGTTGGTTTTGGAAACGACTCTGATTTTTTTATTAAATCAATTTTTTTTTTCCAATCCCAAATCAATTCTTTTCCTTTTAGGAGAAGGCGACATTTCACATACCAGTTTTCTTTTCTGAGGCGTTGACGCCATTTTCGTGTAAGAATAATACCAACAAAGAAAATGGATTTGTCTTTTTTTAATTTGAGTTTTAATCAATTATTGTGTACATAAACAAAACACCTGCAAACTTCAACATGAATCACTGACTACATTCTCAGCTGACCAATTGACCAAACGGGACTTTAAAATCACAGCTGGGACCCGTAATTGGCCAGCGGCTAATTATGATATACCTACCTGGGGTTTAACCAGCCGTGTAATTATGTCGGATAACACAGGTGAAACTGCAATGCAATTAATAGGCTGTGTTTACGAGGAGGTGTCGGAATTCGGAATGTACAGTGGTCGGATTGTAAAGTATTTTTCTATATAAGTTATATAAAGATTTTTTTGGGAATAAAGATTTGCGTCGGAAGTGCCAGTGTGCCGGATTGCACAGTTGTCGGATTGGACAGTGGGCACTGTATTGTTTTTTTTTTCTTACCGATTTTGTGCACGCGATTTCTCGAAAACAGCTCGATGGATTTCCATGAAACTTTCGGGACATATGTAACATCGCTTGTACCTTATGCGTTTTTTTCTGTTTTGATGACGTCACTTCCGGTTCGGAGTTATCAGCACTTTAATGATTTTTAAGGGTCAGTTTGTCTGCACGATTTCTCCTAAACGGCTTTAGATAGACACATGATACTTTCAGATATGGTAGACCTATGTCTGTAGATTTGCGGAATGTATTTCATTTTTATCGGAAGTGCCGCACGTCGGCGCTCGCTATGGCCCGAAAATAGACGTATCGCGAATTACAAAATTTTTAACACCTTTTCTACGATAGCTTTTTACATGAAAATATTTTGTTAAAATATATAGAACAAAAGAAGTGTAGAATTTAAAGATCTTTCGATTGATATCTCGTTAAAAGGGCTGGCCCCTAAAATTAAGGGCCTAGTGGGGCCGAATTTTTTTTCTTTATATCTCAAAACGTATTGAGAATTTGTAATACGTCAAAGAAGCAAAGTTGTTCAAAAATGTCAAGCTAATCTATCCGGTTCGTCAAAATACGTCCGGCGTCGTCACTTCCGGCCAAACCGGAAGTAGTCGGAAAACGCGTATTTTTGCCGTTCTTGCCAGGTTTTTGGATAACAAATGCCTCTGGGAGCATAAAAATTAATTTTTCGTCCGTCGTCGTCACTTCCGGTCAAACCGGAAGTAGTAGGATAACGCGTATTTTTGCATTAATTAACATAGCCTTAGAGGAGTCTAACAATTTTTAAGCGTTATTTCTCATTTTCGTTAAAAATGAAAGCTACTTCCGGTCAAAGAGGACGGAAGACCTACTCCTTGCTTTGCAACAAGCTTTGCTCTAGTTATTTTTATTTTTCTTCCTGGGAAAATTTTGTCCGCGAGTGATCTTGTAAACTACACATCCAACTAAGATGAAATGTTTTTAGGGTCAGTAGACATGTTATGTAGATTTGCGGAAAGAAGGTCATTTTGCGCGCACCTGCTTGCAAGAGCGTGCGCGTGCAACACGTGAAATGACAAATATAATTGATATAGCCGTAACTTTTCTATTTTTGATGAAATGTTTTGAAACTCATAATGAAAGGATATATTAGTAGTGTACACAAGATGACATGGTCAAAATAGCAAGATCTCACGCGCATGCACGTGTGCTTCGCTGTGATTGGCTGAAACTAAAGTCTCAATATCTTTCTTGTTTTTTGGTAGAATCTTTTGAAATTTTGAACATAGTCATATATTAGGGAGATCTACAGCCTGATATATAAGAATTATCATGAAAGCATGCGCATGCACGTGTGCTTGCAAGAGCGCGCACGTGCCACACGAAAAATGTCCAGTATAATTGATATAGACGTATCTTTTTCATTTTTTTATGAAATGCTTTGAAACTCATAATATATGGAGACATTAGAAGCATAGACAAGAGGGCATGGTCAAAATAGCAAGATCTCACGTGCATGCCCGTGCGCTTCTCTCTGATTGGCTGAAAAGTCTCAATATCTTTCTTGTTTTTCGACAGAATCCTTTGAAATTTTCAACATGCTTATACATTATCAAGATCTACAGCATAATATATAAGAAATACCATGAAAGCATGCGCATGCATGTGTGCTGCAATCTGATTGGCTGAAACATTAAATGCCTATAACTTTCTTAGTTTTCAACAAAACGGAATGAAATTTAGAATATGATTAGGTATAATGGATTCCTACATTATGGTACTATCAAAATTAAATTCCCGGAACATGCATGCATGCAAGTGCGCGTGCGAAATATGCAAATTGATCAATATATTTGAAAATCACTAGCGTGTATATTTTAAAGAATTTTTTTATTGATTCTCACAAAATATAGATATGTTAATAGCTTAGACAGCATGCCATGATCATCTTGCATGTGCATGCACGAGCTTGCGCGTACAGTGCGTTAAATGACATATAGTTGATATCATTGTAGCTTTTATAATTCTTTGATGAAATCCTTCGGTACTG
Organism: Saccostrea cuccullata; assembly: GCF_032062105.1. Taxonomy (NCBI): domain Eukaryota; kingdom Metazoa; phylum Mollusca; class Bivalvia; order Ostreida; family Ostreidae; genus Saccostrea; species Saccostrea cuccullata. Next base: position 40,046 of record NW_026931358.1, on the reverse strand, counting down.
ATCATATTTTAAAAATGTCTTACAGGAATTATGCACAAAAAGGGATAAGGCTCAAGCGATGTAACATAAGTCCTGAAAGTTTCATGGAAATCCATTGGGTAGTTTTCGAGAAATCGCGTGCACAAAATCGGTAAGAAAAAAAAACAATAATAATAATAAAAGTGAAAAAGAAACCTAAGAATAACTAGTGCTAATTGTAACGGGGACCGTTACAGATGTTCCCCAACCGCGCCCCAACTCCCTTTTGGTGCCATATTCCCTGTGAGCTTCATTAAATAAGACAAACTCTATGCATTTGATCTTTTGAATGATATCTCGTAAAAAGGGCTGGCCACTTAAATTAAGGGCCTAGAGGGGCCGAAAGATTTTTTTCTTTATATCTCAAAACGTATTGAGAATTTGTAATACATCAAAGAAGCAAATTTGTTCAAAATGTCAAGCTTAATCTATTGGGGTCGTCAAAGTACGTCGAGCGTCGTCACTTCCGGCCACCGGAAGTAGTCGGAAAACGCGTATTTTTGCATATCTTGACAAGTTTTGGGGTAACATATGTGTCTGGGAACATAAAAATTAATTTTTCGTCCGTCCGTCGTCAAGTAGCCAAAAATAGCTTATTTTTGCATTAATTCACATAGCTTTAGAGGAGTCTATCCATTTTTAGGCGTTATTTCTCATTTTTGTTAAAAATGAAAGCTACTTCCGGTCAAAGAGGACGGAAGACCTACTCGTTGCTTTGCAACGAGCTTTGCTCTAGTTAAGGTCTTCCGTCTTCACGGAAGACCTTATAGTGATTCTACTGTTTCTTATTATTCTTATTATTCTTTTTTTTGACAAAATTTTGTGCAGGCGATTTCTCGAAAACTATTCAGCGGTTTTTCATGAAATTTTCACGAAATATGTGTCATTATATGAAGTTGTTACATCCGTAGAGAAATTTGGAAAATTCGCTTCTGGTGCCAAGTTATGGACAATTTCCTGATTTTAAAATGCGATTTTGTCGCGCACTTTTATCGAAAATGGCTGAGGATATGAACTGGAGACTTATTGAAGATGATAGATCATGACTTTCTGGTTTGCAGAATCGCCTTTTCGTGCTTCGTCAGTAATTCCGGTCGTTACGGGATGCAAATTGAAAAAATCGTATTTTCTAACTTTTTTGTTTTTCAGTATTTTTCATTTATTTTTGATATGTTATTAGAAACCCTCCTTATAATGCTTACTATATAATTTGTTTGAATGTTGATAAATCTAAAGTCTAGATATTAGCATTCAAAAATCTGAAGCGTGTCCAAAATGGCGGCGGTCTCAGTCAACGCCGACATTTGGGAATAGGGTTTACGGAGGCAGCCGAGCGTTTGCTTGAACAAAAGTAACATATGAATAAATGAAAAGTAAAGGAATACTTGGATTGTCACGTCGTAGGTACGTTGCAGTTCTGTGTCAAACTAACCTCTTCTATAATAGGTTTTGGCTGGTTTTCAAAGTAGAAAAAGAAAAGACTAAATGTGCAAATGAAATTCGATACCTAATATCTCTTGTGCATCACGGAAAAACAGATCTTAAATCATACTTATATGTAATACTTTCTCAAAAAAGAATATCAATTAATATTGCCAGTATAAATTTTAATCACTGTTTTTCCTATGCACACTTCAATGTGTTGTATTAAACTAATAAATAAGACAAAAATAAGAAAACGATTTTTTTTAAAGATCGCTTCATGGAGTTTATTTTTAGCATTCTTGTCTCAAAGACCGGATTCAAGTTATTGAGCATAAAAGATTTCCGATTCCTTGACCGTCGTTGGGCGAGCCATTTTTTTCGGCGAAACGTTTCAACCTTTTTCGATTAACTAATCGGGATAGTTCACTTTGGGGATAAACAGGGAATTGGAAAAAAAATCATAACTGTTTCCCCGCTTTAGTGTTACATTAATATTTACAATATGGAATTTGTAAAATGTGTTAAATGTACTTTCTAAACTTCGAATAGGCTATAAGAACGTTCTATGTTAACTTCAATAAAGCTATCACACCTATCTAAATATAACATTCCAAAGAAAAGACGCGAAGACTAACTCGTGGCGTTTGGCGCTAAATTTTGAATAGTGACCCGCCTTTCATAATTTTAAGAGAGAAGCAGTGTTTCGTTAATATATACAAGTAGATTTAGAGTAGAGGTCCCGATAGCGCAATATTTAGTGCGTTGGGATTTCATGTGGCGACTTTGGTTCAATCCCCCTTGTGTGCAAATCTTTTTTTACTTTTTTCATCTCGATTTAACGTTTTCTTTCCGGAATCGGACGGAAGACCTCTCGTTGCTCGCAACGAGTTTCATATCTAGTTATTATTATTATTATTCTTTTTTGACAAAATTTTGTGCACGCGATTTCTCGAAAACTATTCAGCGGTTTTTAACGAAACTTTCACAAGATATGCGTCTTTACATGAAGTTGTGCAGTCTGTAATTATGTTCCCCAAACGAAGTTGGGGAACATATTGTTTTTACTCTGTTTCTTATTATTAAGGTCTTCCGTTTCAGACGGAAGACCTTATAGTGATTCTACTGTTTTTTCTTATTCTTATTATTATTTTTTTCCCCAAATCTTGTCGGCAGGATTTCTCGGAGATGGCTGAACGGATTTTCCTGAAATTTTCAGGGATGATAGAGAATGAAAATACCCCGAGACGTTTTTTTCATTTTTTCAAAATTCACTTCCGGTCGTCAGATATGTCCGATTTCCGCTTTTTTCAAAAATATTTAATCCGAGTGAGATCTCAGAAACGGTAAGAGATTAAGGCACCAAACTTACAGGGATGATAGATCTTGATAAGTAGGCAAATCCAATTGGGTTAAGATTGTCTGCCGTCACTTCCGGTCGTCACAGGAAGTGTTCTTAAATATCGAAAATTTCAACTTTTCTTTTTTGAAAGTTTTTTTGCATCAAATTATAGCATCTTACTCGTAGTTTCAAAATATGTCAGTCCCACTGGAAACAAAAACGACAACTTCCGGTTATTAGAGAAAAACTGCATATTTTCAGTATTTTTCTTTCCCATAAATATTTTTTATAGATGAAGTTTTCGAAATGATTTTTAGAAGTGTTATTCAGACTGCAAATGACTACAGTAACGTCAAATATCTTTGGAAAATTCACTTCCGGTCGCGTGATTTCCTGTCCTCAAAATGAATAGTTCTTTTAGCTATATCTCTAAAACGGTAAGAGATGTAGACACCAAACCTTTAGGAGTATTATATCTTGACGAAAAGGGAAAAACATTTGGGTTAAGATTGTCCGCCGTCACTTCCGGTCGTCACAGGAAGTGGTAAAAAAATCGGAAATTTAATCTTTTCTTTTATGGAACGTTTATTGCATCACATTATAGCGCTTTATTTGTAGTTTCAAAATATATCAGCTCCACCGGAAACAAAAACGACAACTTCCGGTTATAAGAGAAAAACTAAATAATTTGAATATTTTTTTTTCCAATATATATTTTTTATAGATAAAGTGTTTGCAACTGTTTTGGATATGTTATTCAGACTGCAAATGTCTACAGTAACATCAACTATTTTTTTTAAAATTCACTTCCGGTTGCGTGTGATTTCCTGTCCTCAAAATTAGAAATTATTATAGCTAGATCTCTTAAACAGTAAGAGATTAAGACACCAAACTTTTACAAGTTGTATATCCTGATGAGTTAGCAATTCCATGGTGGATAAGATCGTCTGTCGTCACTTCCGGTCGTCACAGGAAGTGATCAAAGAATTCCAAAAATTCAACTTTTCCTTATGGAAACTTTTTTTTATCACACAATAGCATCTTATTTGTAGTTTTGAAAAAAGTCAGTAACACCGAAAACAAAGAACACAACTTCCGGTTATAAGAGAAAAGCTTCATAATTTGAGTATTTTTCTTTCCAGTAAATATTTTTTATAGATGCAGTATTTGTAATGATTTTTGGATATGTTATTAAGACTGTAACTGTCTTAAGTAACGCCAACTATCTTTACAAAATTCACTTCTGGTTGCGTGATTTCCTGTCCTCAAAATGAGAAGTTATCATAACTAGATCTCGTAAACGGTAAGAGATTAAGACACCAAACTTTTTCAAGTGGTAGATCTTGATGTGTAGGCAAAACTAGTCAGGAAAAGATTGTCCACCGTCACTTCCGGTTGTCACAGGAAGTGAACAAATAAAAACTTTTCTTATGGAATCTTCCTTAGTAAGACATTATAGAATCTTTTTTGTAGTTTTGAAATATGTCAGTCCCACTGGAAACAAAATCGACAACTTCCGCTTATGAAAGAAAAACTGCATAAATTTAGTATTATACTATACCATAAATATTTTTGATAAGAAGAGCATTAGAAATGATTTTAGGACATGTTATTTAGACTGAAATATCTAGAGTAACCTCAAATATCTTTTCAAAAATTTACTTCCGGTCACGTGATTATTTGTCCTCAAAATGAGAAGATAATATTACGAGATCTCTTAAACTGTAACAGATCAAGACACTAAACTTATATGAATAAAACAACATGAAGATAGGGCAAAATATATAGGGTAAAATGCGTACGCCGTTCCTTCTGGTCGTCACAGGAAGTGATACAAAATTGAAAATGATTTTCGTACATGTTATTAAGACTATAATTGTCTAAAGTAAAGTGAAGAATCTTGGTAAGTTACACCTCCGGCTGTTTGTTTTCCTACAATCATTAAAAATATTATATGCCTTTTTAACATAGATTAAAGCTCATTCATGTAGATAAATAGAGGAGAACGGAAGACCTTCTTTGTTGCTGTAGCAACAAGAGTTTCTAGTTATTATTCTTCTTCTTCTTCCTGGGTACTTTTTTGTCCGGGAGTGATCTTGTAAACTGTTCATCTGATGTAGGTAAAACCTTTTTAGGGTCAGTAGACATGTTATGTAGATTTGCGGAATCAAGGTCATTTTGCGCGCACGTGCTTGCAAGAGCGCGCACGTGCAACACGTGAAATGACCAATATGATAGATATAGCGTAATTTTTCTATTTTTTTTATGAAATGCTTTGAATCTGATCATGTGAGGATATATTAGTAGTACAGACATGGTGACATGGTCAAAATAGCGAGATCTCACGCGCATGCACGTGCGCTTCGCTCTGATTGGCTGAAACTAAAGTCTCTATATCTGTCTTGTTTTTCGACGAAATTCTATGAAATTTTGAACATAGCCATGCAATAAGATATCTCACAACATGATATATAGCAATTATCATGAAAACACGTGCATGCACTTGCGCTGCAATCTGATTGGTTTAAACTTTAAATAGCTATAACTCCCTTGGTTTGCAACCAAACAGGATGGGATTTGGAACATAGGTAGATGTATTGAACTTCTACAAGAAGGTATGGTCACCATGCACATGCATACACGTGCGTGTACGTGCGCTTTAATCTGATTGGCTGAAACTTTAAAAAGGTATAACTCCCATGGTTTTCAACCAAACGGGGTGGGATTTAGAACATAGATAGATGTAATGGACTTCTACAAGAAGATATGGTCACCATGCTCAAGTATGCACGTGCGTGCACGTGAAATGAGTTAAATCAAAAATACACTTGAATGAGCGTATCGTTAAATACTTTTGGATTAAATACTTTAATATTTAGTATAATTAAATATATAGATTGAGTAGACAAGATGATATGGTCATTACGCGCATGCATTCACATGCGCACGCGTGCAATGCTTAACTCTGAATGAACTTGGCGTTGTTAAAGTCTCAAATGCATTAATTTTGTCCTATTTTATGAAGCGTACAGAGAATATGGCACCAAAGGGAGTTGGGTAGCGTTTGGGGAACATCTGTAACGGTCCCCGTTACAATTAGCACTAGTTGTTTTTGGAAAATTCGCTTCCGGTGCCAAGTTATGGACGATTTCATGATTTTAAAATGCGATTTTGTCGCGCACTTTTATCAAAAATGGCAGAGAATATTAACTGGAGACTTATTGGAGATAATAGATCATGCCTTTGTGGTTTGCAGAATCGCCTTTTCGTGCGTCGTCAATACTTCCGGTCGTTACGAGATGCAAAATGAAAAAAATCGTTTTTTCTAACTTTTTTGTTTTTCAATCTTTTTCAATTATTTTTGGTATGTTGATAGAAACTCTCCTTATAATGCTAATAGTACAATTTGTTTGAATGTTGATAAATCTAAACTCTAGATATAAGCATTTAAAAATCTGAAGTGGATCCAAAATGGCGGCTCTCTCTGTCAACTCCGACATTTCGCAATAGGGGTTTGAGGAGGCAGTCGAGCGTTTGCTTGAACGAAAGTAACATAAGGATAAATGAAATGTAAAGGAATACTTGGATTGTCATGTCGTAGTTACATTGTAGTTCAGTGTCAAACTAACGTCTTCTATAATTGGTTTCGGCTGATTTTCAAAGTAGAAAAAGAAAAGACTTAATGTGCAAATGAATTTCGACATCTTTTATCTTTAATGCAACTAATAAATGAGACAAAAATAAGAAGTTGTTTTTTAAAGATTGCTTCATGGAGTTTATTTTAGCATTCTTTTCTCAGAGACCTGATTCAGGTTATTGAGCAAGAATGATATCTGATTCCTTGACTGTCGTAGGGCGAGCCATGTTTTTCGGCAAAACATTTTAACCTTTGTCGATTAACTAGTCGGAAAAGTTCTCTTTGCGGATCAAAGGAAATTGAAAAAAAGTTAAAAATTCACAACCGTTTCACCCTTTTAGTGTTAAATGCATATATACTAATATGGAATTTGTTAAAATGTGTTAAATATACTTTCTAAACCTCAAATAGGCTATAAGAACGTTCTTTTTATAACTTCATTGAAGCTAACACACCTATTTGATAGAGCATTCCAAAGAAAAGTCGCGAAGATTAACTCGTTGTGTTTGTCGCTGAATTTTGAATAGTGAACTGCATTTCATAATATTAAGACATAAGCACTGTTTCGTAAATATATACAAGCAGGTTAAGAGTAGAGGTCAAAATAGCGTAGGATTTAATGCGTTGGAAATTCATTCTACTTGGGTTCAATCCCCCTTGTGTGCAAATCTTTTTTAGCTCGATTTGTCGTTTTCCTTCCGGAATCGGACGGAAGACCTCTCGTTGCTCGCAACGAGTTTCTTTTCTAGTTAAGGTCTTCCGTCTTCACGGAAGACCTTATAGTGATTCTATTGTTTCTTATTATTATTATTCTTTTTTTTTAGACAAAATTTTGTGCACGCGATTTCTCGAATACTATTCAGTGGATTTCAATGAATTTTTCAGGAATTATAGGTCATTATATGAATTTTATATAAAATTCCGTTTTTTGGAAAATTCGGTTCCAGTGCCAAGTTATGGACAATTTCCTGATTTTAAAATGCAATTTTGTCCTTGAAGGATCTCGAGAACGGCTCAAGATATGAACTGGAGACGTGTCGGAGATGATAGACCATGACTAATAGATTTGCGATTTTGCCTTCGTTTGCGTCGTCAGTACTTCCGGTCACTACAGGAAGCGAATTTAAAATGTGCATTTTTTCAACTTTTTTGTTTTTCAATATTTTTCTTTGATATAAATAAGTTTGGTAAAGACCTCAGTGAAAAAGAATAATATATAATTTATTTTAAAATCGATCAATCCACACACTAGATATTCGCATTTTAAATTTTGAAGCGGGTCCAAAATGGCGGCTGTCTTCGTGGGTTCCGCCATTTAGCAAAACATGATTTATGGAGTCAGCCGGGCGTTTGGTTGAATGAAAGTTATACATGTACCATGGAGATCAGTAAATTATGAAGGATTTGTAGGACTGCCACGTCGCAATTACGTTGCAATTCTGTTTAGAATTAGAGTTTTAATCCTAAGTTTCCTCAAACGTCTACGTGTTTGCTTTTATCTCAAAGTAGAATACAACATGACTACAAGTGAATATACAATAATGACAACGTTTTGTTTTTACAGAACGGAAAAACCTATCCTAAACATGGTTATAAGTAATAGCTTTTCAAGATACGTTTTTCTTTTTAGAATCGGACGGAAGACCTCTCGTTGCTCGCAACGAGGTCGTATCTAGTTATTATTATTTTTCTTCCTGGGAAAATTTTGTCCGCGAGTGATCTTGTAAACTACACATCCAACTAAGATGAAATGTTTTTAGGGTCAGTAGACATGTTATGTAGATTTGCGGAACGAAGGTCATTTTGCGCGCACCTGCTTGCAAGAGCGTGCGCGTGCAACACGTGAAATGACCAATATAATTGATATAGCCGTAACTTTTCTATTTTTCGATGAAATGTTTTGAAACTCATAATGAAAGGATATATTAGTAGTGTACACAAGATAACATGGTCAAAATAGCAAGATCTCACGCGCATGCACGTGTGCTTCGCTGTGATTGGCTGAAACTAAAGTCTCAATATCTTTCTTGTTTTTTGGTAGAATCTTTTGAAATTTTGAACATAGTCATATATTAGGGAGATCTACAGCCTGATATATAAGAATTATCATGAAAGCATGCGCATGCACGTGTGCTTGCAAGAGCGCGCACGTGCCACACGAGAAATGTCCAGTAAAATTGATTTAGACGTAACTTTTTCATTTTTTTACGAAATGCTTTGAAACTCATAATATAAGGAGACATTAGAAGCATAGACAAGAGGGTATGGTCAAAATAGCAAGATCTCACGCGCATGCCCGTGGGTTTCTCTCTGATTGGCTGAAAAGTCTCAATATCTTTCTTGTTTTTCGACAGAATCCTTTGAAATTTTCAACATGCTTATACATTATCAAGATCTACAGCATGATATATAAGAAATACCATGAAAGCATGCGCATGCATGTGTGCTGCAATCTGATTGGCTGAAACATTAAATGCCTATAACTTTCTTAGTTTTCAACAAAACGGAATGAAATTTAGAATATGATTAGGTATAATGGATTCCTACATTATGGTACTATCAAAATTAAATTCCCGGAACATGCATGCATGCACGTGCGCGCGCGAAATACGCAAATTGATCAATATATTTGAAAAACAATAGCATGTATATTTTAAAGAATTTTTTTATTGATTCTCACAAAATATAGATATGTTAATAGTTTAGACAGCATGCCAATCATCTTGCATGTGCATGCACGAGCTTGCGCGTACAGTGCGTTAAATGACATATAGTTGATATCATTGTGGCTTTTATAATTCTTTGATGAAATCCTTCGGTACTGATCATATTTTAAAAATGTCTTACAGGAATTATGCACAAAAAGGGATAAGGTTCAAGCGATGTAACATAAGTCCTGAAAGTTTCATGGAAATCCATTGGGTAGTTTTCGAGAAATCGCGTGCACAAAATCGGTAAGAAAAAAAACAATAATAATAATAAAAGTGAAAAAGAAACCTAAGAATAACTAGTGCTAATTGTAACGGGGACCGTTACAGATGTTCCCCAAACGCGCCCCAACTCCCTTTTGGTGCCATATTCCCTGTAATCTTCATTAAATAAGACAAACTCTATGCATTTGATCTTTTGAATCATATCTTGTAAAAAGGGCTGACCCCTAAAATTAAGGGCCTAGAGGGGCCGATAGTTTTTCTCTTATATCTCAAAAAGTATTGAGAATTTGTAATACGTCAAAGAAGCAAATTTGTTCAAAATGTCAAGCTTAATCTATTGGGGTCGTCAAAATACGTCGGGCGTCGTCACTTCAGGCCACCGGAAGTAGTCGGAAAACGCGTATTTTTGCATATCTTGACAAGTTTTGGGGTAACATATGTGTCTGGGAACATAAAAATTAATTTTTCGTCCGTCGTCGTCAAGTAGCCAAAAATAGCTTATTTTTGCATTAATTCACATAGCTTTAGAGGAGTCTAACCATTTTTAGGCGTTATTTCTCATTTTTGTTAAAAATGAAAGCTACTTCCGGTCAAAGAGGACGGAAGACCTACTCGTTGCTTTGCAACGAGTTTTGCTCTAGTTATTAATATCATTTTTCTTCTTCCTGGGAAAATCCTTTCCGCGAATGATCTTATAAACTACATATCCGATTAAGGTGAAACCTTCGTATGGTCAGTAGGCATGTTATGTAGATTTGCCGAACGAAGGTCATTTTGCGCGCACGTGCAACACATGAAATGACCAATATAATAGATATTTCTGTAACTTTCCTATTTTTTGATGAAATGTTTTTAAACTCATAATGTAAAGATATATTAGTTGTTTAGACATGATGACAGGGTCAAAATAGCAAGATCTCACGCGCATGCACATGCGCTTCGCTCTGATTGGCTGACACTAAAGTCTCAATATCTTTCTTGTTTTACGTCATAATCATTTGGAATTTTAAACTTAGTCATACATTTTGAAGATCTACAGCATGATATATAAAAATTTTCATGACAGTACGTACATGCACGTGTGCTGACATGAGCGCGCACGTGCAACAGGTAAAATTACCAATATAATGGATGAAGCCCTGACTTTTCTATTTCTTGATGAAATGTTTTGAAACTCACACTGCTTGGATATATTAGTAGTATCAACAAGATGACATGGTTAAAATAGCAAGATCTTACGCGCATGCACATGCGCTTCGCTTTGATTGGCTGAAAGTGAAGTCTTAATATCTTTATTGTTTTACGGTTGAAATTTTGAACATAGTCATACATTATGAAAATCTACAGTATGATATATAAGAATTATCATGAAAGCAAGTAAATTTACGTGTGCTGCAATCTGATTGGCTAAAACTTTAAACGCCTTTAACTTCCTTGTTTCTCAACAAAACAGGATGAAATTTAGAACATGAATAGGTATAATGGATTCCTACATGATACTACTATCAAAATTGAATGCAAGGACGTGCTTGCATGTAAGTGCGCAAGCGCCATGCGTAAAATGAACGATTTATTTGAAAAACGGTAACATTTATGTGTTTATGACTTTTTATTGATTCTAGGAATATAAAGATATGTTAATAGTTTAGAAAACATGTCATGATCACCTTGCATGTGTGTGCACGTGTGTTTGCGTGCAGTGCTTTAAATGACAAAGAGTTGATATCATTGTAGCTTTTAAAATCCTTTTATGAAATACTGCGATACTTAGCATATCAAAAAAAAGTTTTAAAGGAAATTGGCACAAAAAGGGAGTTGGGAAGCGTTTGGGGAACATCTGTAACCCGTTACAATTAGAACTAGTTAGTTTAGAAATAGTCGCACTTAGTGCAAGCCCTTGATAAGCGAATACGTTGCGAGACATAAACAGCACAAAAATTACTACATTAATAGAGAAAATGACGATAGAAAGCTGAATTCATCTCGTTTGTCATATATTTGTGTTCTAAGGTGGACCTTTATTCAATAATGTATTCACAAAAGATTCAAATAGGAAACAAATGTGGCACTATCAAAGTATATGCTGTCGTATACTTTGGTCAACTAGGAGTTTTTACTTTAGGTGACCTATTGCTATCTTATTTCGTCTTGTGCATTAACATATAAACATTTTCAGTTTCTTCTTTGAAAATATGGAACAATCTCAATATCGATTTGACATACATTAGCTATGGATGCAGTCACATGATTTTAGCAATTATAGTTGGTTTAGAGGCCATATATAAATTCCAATATTGCAAGGGCATAAGCAAGTTAAAAATCTTAGTTCAATTTATAATCCTTTTTAACACAATATGTAGTTTGTGAAAATGCTGCGAACCTGTATAGGTTCCCTTTTTTTAATTGCTAAAATTTATTTTGTTGGACGGAAGGTTGAATATTTTGCTGGTCAATTACATTAAATACTGCATGTAATAGTAAGTTTGTATGTAGTATACAGCTATTGAGCTGTTTGAAATAGCAAATAATTTCATTTTGTGGTATTTTGAAGACCTCATGTTATGTGTGACGTCATAGTTAACATTTCCTGTACAAATTAGGCCCGCCTCCGTACTTTAACCTTAACTGTGCTGCGAACTCTCATGACCAAACACCTTATATGTCATGGTGCGTCACTGCATAGCAAAACGGCGGGTCATTATTGTAATAAATGCAGTTCAAATCGGAATATATTTGATGCAAATGTTAGCAGTAAACAACATGTTAAGAAATTCTCTGGGAAATGAACTAAGTTGGTACGTGATCAAATCTACTGAGAAGCCCCTTTGGGCTTTACAGGATTTAATCACCTGAACAACTATGTTCATATCCATTTTTATCTCATACGTGTGGGCGATATAGGCTGTTGAATAAACTTATGCTTTATCCACGGGTAGATGCTTTTTCAATAGCATTTCCGTTTTTGACACGACCCCTCGCTTCAGGATTTTATTTTACTTTTATTTGGGAAAATTACTGCCCTTATAAAATGAATGATAAAGAGCAATAATGCCGTTAAAAGTAAGAAAAAGGACTCGTGCATGTCAAAGAAGTGTCTTTTTTTATCAAGGAAACTGTATTGGCTATTTGAAGACGGATGTTAACCCCCCCCCCCCTCCCTTCATCCCTTTAAATCGTTTTCGGAGAAAGTAAAGCCTTGCAGTTAATTTGTGGTTATATAAAGATTCCTTTAACAACTTCAACAATACTATCTTATATTATACTACGTATGCCTACATAGAAATGTAGTTGTAACTTACCGTGGATCAACAATGAAACTAAAAGTGGCTTTGCCTTACTCATTAGCCGGGCTTATTGCTCAAAGAGCAATTGCCGGCTTATGTCATCCTATTCAAGGCAGGAAGTCACCCCCCTAGTCGCCATTTTAAAGTTAAGTGCAAAAATATAGTTCATATACTCTCAACCGCTTTTGAGATAATACAAACGCTAAATAAAGCAACAAAAATAAAACGAAGTTTTATCTATATAAATAAACATTAGTAGTAATGACTTTGAAAACTTCAGTCCTTAGTCAAAGAACATAGTTCATTAGCGTAGGGATTTTTGATAACCGGTGTTACCGTAGTTCTCTACACATATGAGGTAAAGCAGGAGACCAGACTTGCCTGTTTGTTTATATTCAGCTGCGGTACCAGATTAATTCTGATTCAGACAAATTCGGACCGTGGTAGTAGGATTAAAAAAACTCACTGTCAGTGTCTTATCATTTATATTTATAGTTTTAAAATAATTTTTTCATCAGAACATAAACGTGATTCATGTAAGAAATTCATTCTACTCAGTCTGTAAATGAGCCCGGCTCTCTGTACTTCTGAGTACTTTGATTTTCTACTGCCATGGTACAAACAGCTAATTTCACGATCCCACCGTCTTTACAACTTCCAGTCAGAAGTTTGTTTGATTGTATATACTGTTTAACGTCCCTCTCCAGAATTCACTGATATGGAGACGTCACCATTGCCGGTGAAGGGCTGGAAATTTAGGCCTATGCTCGGCACTTACGGCCTTTGAGCAGGGAGGGATCTTTACCGTGTCACACTTGCTGTGACACTGGGCCTCGGTTTAAACGGTGTCATCCGAAGGACCGCCCCATTTAGTCGCCTTTTACGACAAACAAGGGGTACTGAGGACCTATTCTGACCCGGATCCCCACAGGGATGTAAACCTCCAGCAATTGTCACATAAAGCAAAAATTCTAAATTTTGAACACGATTTCCTTTTTTTTCGAAGCATGTCAACATCAACGGTGCTACGTCATCACGTTATCTGTCATCAATTTAAATTATCAATTATTCATGTATTTTCTCAAGGGAAGTCTCTAAGTTTTGTTAAAACAAAAGTCGTATGCGATAAATGGAACATCTATATTTGTGTGATTTGATATTGGCTTTATCCAACTTGTTTAAATGGTGTATTTTTGTCTATTTTTGACACCTCTAATTATGTTCACATATCTTTTCCCCAAAAACTTCCTTTCCATGAATATTTCCAATAGATATCAACATGAACGATTTTCATTCAAATTTGTAACCATTAATGTTTTTCCACCCTTTAATTTTAATAGTTTAAAGCAAAAAAAAAAAAACTGCTTTTTTCATTGAACTTTAAATTTACCAATTATCGCAAAAAAATTTAAAAGATCGCCATATTATTTAAGACAAGAGACGTAAATAAACAGAAGATTATTTTTTTTTTTTTTTGTTAAATATTATTGTAAACATTATGTAAAAACTGGTTCAAATGCATAAATCTGATACCAAGAGTTCAAGATACTTGCTATTTAAAGATAAATTTGAATTGCGAATTTCAGGTACACTATTCTACATTTAAACTACAATAAAGAAGACGTCTGAATGAAGATATCTGAAAAGGAGTTATTGCCCTTGTTACAATTTTTCAAAGATTGAATAAATAATAATTGGTTAAATAATGAAATAAACATTTTTATGTTCTATTACTCGAATATTTATCATTAAATCTATTGAAAAGCATTCATACTGAAAACTTTGTTCTATTTGGTACGAATTTAAATTAATAACAGTTGTTTGCAAAAACCTATGACATCATAGGAGGATAGAAATATCTTAAATATTCATCTTTTAGTACTCTCATCTGGAATTAAGGCATTTTATAGTAGGAAGGATTGCCCGCAAGAAGTTTAAAAAATTTCACAAAAATATTGCATTGAAGTCCGTGTGAAAAACATTTTTGAAAATTAAATAAAATCAAAAATTGAAACGTGACAGAAATAGATCTACAATGACAATTTAAAATAGTTTTTCCCAGATTAGTTTCTTTAATTGATTTTTTATTAATTAAAAATAGGAGACAACTCATACCAACGTTCTCTGAAAACCAAGTATGCATCAACTGACAAAGTTTTGATGATTCTAAGACAATATTTATATAATAGTGTTATGTTTTGCGTGCACTATGCCTTAATAGTAGTCAGGGTTTGACACATGGTGCACGAGCCGGATTTTCAGCTAATAATTAAGTACCTGAGATTTTCGAAAGTAGGTCACCATGACCTACGTTTTAGTCGACATTCTCCGATGATTCTTGGCCAATAGGTACCCTAGATACTTAAATATAGACATAATGTCAAAAGTACATGTAGGTCACGGTGAACTACTTTTTGGTCGAAGGTTTCCAAAAACCCGAGATGCATCAACTGACAAATTTCAACGATTTTAAGCCAGTAAGTACCCGATATTTTTAAATATTGCCATAAAATGTCAAAGCTAGATTTTTGGTCGACATTTTCCAAAGACCCAAGATGCATGAGCTGACAAACTTTGACAGGTCTGAAAGTATTCAAAATACCCCTTTAAAACAGTTTGAAAACAAATGCCTGCAAATTCAAAATGTAGGTCACAGTGACTACGTTTTTCATTAATATGTTTTTAGGCCCCAAGATGTATCAACTTACAAGATTTTATGATTCTAAACTTGTCAATGTCTGAAATAATGGGATAATTTTTTTGAAAGTAGGTCAAAGTGAACCAATTTTAAGTTAACGTTGTTGAAGGACCCAAAATGCAAACTATAACAATGTTTTATGATTACAGGCATTAGAGTTTCTGAAATATGCCTCCAAACCAATTTGGAAACAAATTAAAGCAAAAGTTAAAAAGTAAGTAACCGTGACCTACTTTTGAGTAAATGACATGATGTGAAGTCCTAAGATGCATCAACATAAAAGATTTGATGATCCTTGTCTTTATAGTACGCAAAATATATGGTACCATGCCTAGCACAGTGGTTAGGGCGTCTGCTCTATAGTTGCAAAGTAAGGAGTTGATCCTTACGTCGCGGGTTCGAATCCCACTGTGGGACGTGGAGAGCGGTCAAACGAATGAGACTGTATAAACCAAGGTCCCGTGTCGCAGGTGCTGGCACGAAAAAAATCCTCCTTGCTCAATGGCCCTTAGTGCCGTGTGTAGGACAAACTTTGTAGCTCTCAACCGGCAATTGGTGGCGTCTCCATATAAGTGAAACATTCTCGAGATGGACGTTAAACAATATACAATCAATCAATAAGCAACATATAAACGTTTTAATTAAATGTAAATTTTGGTCAATTTGAAGTGACCTTAAGATCACGCCCTTTGCCCAAGCGTTAAGCCTAGAACAATTTTCAATCTTCAATATATCCTGATCCTTGCATGTAAGATTGGTGAAAATCTGCCTGGTTGTTTTAGAGAAGACTTTTTAGCAACAAGTAGTTTTGGTTTAATTTTCTTGCTTATCTCCCCTTGTTTAATGGTCCAATCCTTAGCGTAAAATAAATTGAAGGATGATTTGTGACAAATTTGACTATGATTGTCCAAGGGGTTCTTGAGTTATGGCCCATTTTCTAAAAGGTTTACAAACAAGACAAACGGCCATATCATAAACTGTTTGAGACTTTTGCTCAGAACAGCCAATAAATGCAATTTATGTCAAAATATGCAGAGTATTAAACGCTTACACATTTGTTAGGTATCAAATTTCATTGAATATGTACCGTTTACGGTAGCATAATGGTAGAGCGTTCGCTTCGTGATCGGGAGACCAGGGTTTCATATTTGTTCGCGGCGCCGCGTCAAACCTAAGACGTAAAAATAGGAAGTGACTGTCCCGCCATCAGAAGTGAAAGTCACGGGTCTTTCGGATATGACCTTAAAAACGTAGGTCCCGTGACACGGAAGGCGCTGGCCCGATAAAGAACCCTCACTGCTCAATGGCCCTGAGTGCCGAGTAAAGGTTTAAATTTGAAGCCCTTCACCGGCATACGGTGACGTCTCCATATAAGTGAAAAATTCTCGAGAGGAACGTTAAACAATATACAATTAATCAATCAATCATTGAATATGTTGATATTAGGGATTGAATACCTTAACAGCCTTTCTTGCTGTTGAAATCGGAATCTATAGAAGGATATGGAGACATAAAACATTATTCAAAATCAATTAAACAATACAAAATAGGAGCAGAGCAAACACAGACCTCCGAAACATCAGAGTTGGGATCAGTAGAGGAGTGAGCATCCCCTGCTGACCGGTCACACCCGCCGTGTGCTCCTTGTCATGATCGGGAAATGACGGAAAATCCGTCGTCAATTTAGTGTATAAATAACGGACTAACAATTACTTTGAAAAACGTCAGTCAGCATTTAACTCAATAATAAATTTATTTCCTGTCGAGGGTATTGTATCGACCATAGAACTTACGAAATGATGACTTTAAAGAAGACAGCTGATGTTCTTGTTTCATTAACTTGTTTGTCAATAATTTACCTCGTTTTAGAAATTGTTTATACGTAAAGCATGTTCTAGTGTATCGAATCAACTGAGATATATACACTTGCTCACTCCGTGATGAAGGTATATTGCTGCATAAGTAAGGGAAGTTGACGATAGAAAAGCTTAAGTCATAACGTTTATCATGTAGCTTGATTGTTTAGATTAGCATAAATGTTTTTTTTTTCAAGTAAGATATCCATATATGAAACAGATGTGTCAGACTATGTGGTATCTTTTATCTTAAGCTCACCAGGATATATCGTATCGACATGGGAATAAAAATTACCATTGTTAATTTGCAATACGTCGACAATATATCTAAATGTCGAGTTGAAGGCCACAGCAAGTGTTTTCTTCTTTTCACGCATAAGATTTTGCACATGAATGTCAAAATAGGTTTGCCTATAACGGAGCGCAAAAACGGAAAACAAAAGACAAAAATGTCTTTATATTTCTCAGTACTTATAATTACCTGCTATAACAATACAGTTATCCTTCTTCATTATATCCCTTCTTCGGTTTTCCAAAACATTCATGTAGTTTGGAAGCTTTTTTGAAAGTTCAACCTTAAGTTCTTCATAGTACTCTTCCATTTGCAAAAATTGCTGAATTTTTGTCAGAATAGATGTTATTTTATTCTTTCCCTCTTCTGGACTTAAAGACATGTTGATATGTTTCTCAGACATTTTTATCCACCTCTACAAATTATTGAAAAATATTAGATACAGATTATTTTGAATATTTTGAATATTTCAATCACAATATTGTGGTTAACAAAATAAGGGGGTACAGTATATTGTTTAATGTTTAAAGTATTAGTGATGTACCACAGTTGGATACATGCGCGAATCTAGAGGGATGGGGGGTCAGGACCCCCCCCCCCCCTTTGGAATTTGCAAGGGTATAAGAATTATAAACTAAAGCAAGAAAAAAGTAACCTTGGAGCCCCTTTGAAAAACGCAGACCCCCCTCCCCTTGGTAAATGCGAATTAAATTGGTACGAAAAGTAAAAGGTTTGAAGCAGTACAATTCATTGATGCCCCCTACCCCCCTCCCCCCGATCAGAGTTTCCAAATTAATTACAAATCAGTTAGAATTAAGCATTTGATATATGTGTTTATATAAATATTTACATTCGCTTTGTTTTTCCACTAAGCTAGCGCGCTTCATGAAATATGCCTACGTGACAAGTCTGTGTGATTCACACACCAATAACTCACACAAAACTTAAAAGCATTCCTTAAATGAACACCGTTTTATATTTCCTTAACTTGTTTGTAGCTCATTTGTAAATGAAGTAAATCATCACCAAGACACTAGTCGCCGAAAACAAAAGGAACTAGATTCCCGAGTGGAACTTTTGTTCTCAAACACAGAGAAAAAGAATATTTGTAAACTTTTGTTGCTCATATTTACAATGGAAGAACTATTTATTAGCTTTGTTTGAAGGAACATTACATTATTGTTGTCCTGTACAATATTGATTTCTTAAATAATCCTATATATTTATTTATACAAAAGTATTTCTTCTGAAACAGTTTACATGTAGTACTTTATTTCAGTCTAATTGATCATAGAAGTTTAAATTACATAGATATTTATAATAATTGTAAAATAACATTTTAACAGCTAAAATATTTATTAAAAATGCAGCTCATATTGCTTTAAATTATACCAGACATCCTAACCTATCAAAATATTTCGATTTCATTTACAGCAGACCTACCCTGAAGAAGTTCAAGACCAAAATTCAAGCAAAAATCACCGCTTTAACGGAGAAAATGGTGTTTCGACCACCTTAGGAGGTTATTGCCAAGTTTTTTATTCTAAATTTTAGATATTAAATACAAATTTGAAAGATGTGAAAAAAAACAAGTAAAGATTAATGTTTAAATGTTACTTTTCCGGAAAATTGTTCTCGCCTATATGTCATTTACTCAAGAGGGGCATGTGTTATCTATGCCCGATGCTAGGTCATAGATTCATTTAATTTAAAACACTGAATATATTATTTGTATAACATTTCTAGAAACAAAAATGAAGCTTAACTTGAAAATGCCTGTATATTCAAATATTTTAAGAGGTAAATGTCAGATTCTATTCTATAGCGAATGAATGAGTGAAGCTCCGCAGCCGCAACAGTTTTTATAAAGAGATTACGTGCTTTCCTTTGCCTAGGAATCTCATGTAACATTTACAGTCGCCGGCAAAGCATCCCTGGACGAGTTCACTGGCTACTCTTAAAGGTGGTGCAATTTACCCCACCGTTAACATATTCAACAATGCATAGCCAGGAAGTACGGAAGTCCATTAGTGCCAACCTCTATAAAAGAAAAGCGATATATAAAAGCAAACCTCGATATATAAAGGAAATGCAATATATATAAACAAAACCTGGATATATATAAAGGAAATGCGATACATGTATATATAAACAAAACTTGGATAGATATAAAGGAAATGTGATGCATATAAAAACGAAACCTGGATTATATATAAAGGAAATGCGAAATATATAAAGAGAAAATTTTCCACTGCGTGACCTGTAGAGCTCGGCTGTCCATCAAGATTATATACAGATTAACTCCTGGCAGGGGGGAAATCAGTTATACAGTACTCATTTATAACTTTCCCAGAATCGGCAAAATGTTGCTATTTAATAGTATATGTATTTATTTGTTTGTACATGCATATATCAATGAACTGTAATTGTAACATTACTTAAAATAATGCACTTAATTGAGAAGAAGAGCAATTGAATTGATTAATTGAATACATTCATGAAATAAGTATATGTGTTACAATAAAAGTTTAAATCTAACTTTAAACTTATCTAGATAGTTATATATAAGTTAAAACTTTAGATTTAAACTTTTAATGTAACATATGTATCGTATTTTCTGTTTTATTGGATTTACTTGTATTTTGATCAACTTCGTTAATTTTTACAACCCAACCTTTTTTTTTTGTTTTACCAAACTTACTACCTTTGGTTTCACAACCAGGAATTTATGAAAATAATGTTAAACGTGGAGTCTTACAATTTTTTTTTGATGCCCTAATTCAAATTTATTTAAATTCATTATAAAAATAATTTACTAGTATGCCCATTGATTATATAAAAAAAAAGAATAGGAATGAAGAGATGGAGGTACCCACTTCATTTTAATATGAAGGAAGAAAGTGACATGTACATGTACTATTACCGTAATAATTTTAGGGTCATTTGGTGTGAATAATATACAATTATTGCTGGTTTTTGAGGTCAATACAATGATTTAGCCATCTGAGGAGTACAATATTCACCGAGCCCGAAGGGCGAGGTGAATATTGTACTTCGAAGATGGCTAAATCATTGTATTGACCTCAAAAACAGCAGTAATTGTTTTATTATATGATTCTTTGATAAAATGATACAGCTCATTACTTATTTGCATTTTATTAAGTCCTAGCCAAATACAAGAGAGAAACAGAATTAAAATGTGAATAAACCTTACCAGTCGTATCAATTTGAAATGTTTTTATTAAAATCAATTTTAGTTTCAATGAAAAAAAAATATAATGTCAATCTTTTTCATAGGATAGATTTTGAAAGGAAGGAGTAATAACAGGAAAAACTAACTGTCAAAAAGTAAAAAGTAAAAAAAAAATTGTTGTTCAGTAAAAGTGTTGGAGGGGGGTCCCTGCATACCCTCTTACCACCCTTACCTAAAATATATATTCGCTTATGTTTTGTTCACATGAAAATAAAAATCATAGTCGTTTAAATAGCTTTCTAAAACAATTTGTATCAATTTGGAATTTCCCAATCTATTTTTAGATCAATGTAGAGGAAATAAATCCTTGTATTGACCTGGAACGTCACGTGCAGGTCAATACAACGTAATATTTTTCTAACATAATTGGATCTCAGCCAATCAGAGTGATGGAAATTATTCAATCATATAATAAAATCAAGTATTTGTAAATAAATAAAAAGAAACGAGTTAATTATCACAAGCACATTTTACATGATTACACTGCGGATTTTAGACCCACGTCGTAAATTAAATCAATTTGAAATTCTCCATAAATTATGTAAAAGAAACATAGTAAAACGTTAAAGAACTTAATATATATATAAGACATGATAAAACACCCTTGTATTTTTGCACTGAATTATATTTCGATTGAAGGAGACCCCCAACGTTAAGTGCTATGTAATATACATTAAGCAGAAAAGTCTCACATTGGTGTCATTCTGTCCAACACGTCTGAAATGTAAAAAGAGCAGCAGTTTTTTTAGCTTTAGTTTTAATCGTCATAATTATCAAGATACACTGTAAATGAAGAAAACATTACACGCTGAATACCATCCTGAATCAACCACATCAACTGATTGCAATCAAAAAATTTGACCGGGATCTGCTTATCATATGTTGGCGAGATCTCTGTTGTAATAAAGGTCATTAAACATGTTAAAGGTCAGGCGGTGGAAATTTTTCTCTTTATATATATCGAAGTTTTCTATATATATCGCATTTCCTTTATATATATATATATCGAAGTTTTGTTTATATATATCGCATTTCCTTTATATATATAGAAGTTTCCTTTATATATATCGCATTTCCTTTATATATATTGATGTTTTCTTTATATAAATAGCATTTTCTTTATATATAGAGGTTTGCTTTTATATATCGCTTTTCCTTTATATATACAGGTTGGCACTAATGGGCTTCCGTAAGGAAGTGTTTGGTTGTATATCCCCCCCTCCTCCGACTGAAATTGCTTCCCATGGGTCTGCAATTGATGTTCACTTTGAGTGTTAGTAATACAATAACACAAAATTAATGCTTAATTCCCCCTCATACATTTTTTACATTTTTTTCAACAAGGTATTTGGATTACTGTGTATTAAATGTTGTAATAAAAACAATAAGCGTATATAGTTTGAACTACTATAAATAAAGGAACGGCCACTATGCTACATAAAATATGAAAGTGAGTAGTGTAAATTCATTCCAAAACTTAGCACGAATAATTATATTTATTCTGAATTCTATATAGGAATTTTGTCTTCCAGTACATGCATTTTTTTTTCAACAGAAGATTGAACTCAATAACTCTCATGTATCACCATTTTAGGATATTAATGACACTTCTTACTAAGTTGACTTTCTACAACTTGAGTATCCCTGATGTTTTGTCAGTGTATACTCCTTTTTTTGTAATAGCGAATACATCCTTTAATTCAAAGAATATTATTTTCTTACTAAAATAAGTGTTAATTTAAACTACTAAGTTATCCTTTTAGAAAAATACCTGCGATGTTTGAATAAATGGATTTTTTTAATTATTTAAAAGGCTTAAAAGGAAACAAATCAAGTTAACTCTTATTAATAGCTTACTTTCTTGCGTCTGCTATAGTCAGTAAATCCAATGCAGTTATCGATGAATCATCTGGATTTTAAATATTTATGTTCGGCACGCAATTTTGTATTATTATACAATGTAACGCAAAAAGGCCTATTTATATTATTCCTCTAGCTAGTTGTATTTAAATTATTGGCAACACGATATGCTGCACAAATGTATCAACCGATACTTCACAAAAGATTCCAATAGCAACATCAATAATAAAGAACAGATATGTAGGCCAAGAACACATCTATAAATTGTTTTATTCTATCTGTATTTCAAGTGTTTGTTTAATAATAACCCCGTTAAGCAATATCTAAGTTTTGGAAATATCCACGTCGCCGCAGTTCATTGTTACCTGCAAATATTTAATGATTGATTAATGATGATTGATATCTTTGTCTTCTTTGTTAAATTTCAGTACACATTGGAGCAACATACATAAGCTGTTTTTATGACACGATAAAAAGGATTTAGAATTGCTTTATTTTTTATGGTTTGAATAAAAACCTAGTGTTCCTTTTGGAATTTATTCCCTTTTTTTAAAAAAAAATACCCCCACGGTTATATTTAAAATATCATACAGGAAAAAGCCTAAGAGCACAACTTCGGTAAATATCAAATACATGTAGAAATATCAATGATATTATTTTAGTGTCAAATTGTGAAACATGTATAAATAAAATAGAAAAGTAAAGGTAAATTGCCTTCTTTGACTCACTTAAGTATTTTAACATAGAAGCAAAATATTCGAGTATAAGGAAAAATAAAAACCTTTTCACGAAGAAAGGAATATAAAGCTTTTAATACAAACGGCACAATTTTTAGTGAATTTCAGTGAAATGCATTTTTTTTCTTTACATGTACATGTATAAGTCCGAGGCGTAAAATTATTATTTTTGTAGGGAAAATATGAATATATGACTTAATAAGATTTTAAAATATTCCTTTTATCGCAAACATGGCTGTTTTTGAAACGAACCTTTAACTTGCTACAGATCAGGATTCATTTAATTATAACACTTTGTGCATAACAAGATCGGAGAATATTTAAACAAGATTATTGTGAAAAATATCACAAGAAAGACAAAAACCTTATACGGAATTTGTAAATCAACACGTGTAAGTGCATAATGTGCAAATCTTATTATGTATCAAGTAAAAAAAAAATTCATGTATGCAGTTATCGATGTATCCATGGTGGTAGATTAAATTTTTCATATTGATAATGCGATTATCTTTCATTATGACGTACAAAGGCTATTCAAATTTTTACCTCTTGTTGTAATAAAACAATTGGTGTAAACGATCTGCTGATACGTTTTGAAGGTCAACAAAGCTATTAATCGATTTCTCAACAAAAGTCATATACAGCAACGACAAAAATAAACTACCTGAGTCATTCAAAAACTTTGAAGACTTGTCCTATATTTTTTTGATTAAACGTCGTATTATATACAAAATTGGTACACGTATTGTAACGACAAAATAGAAAAAAAGATGAGTTTAAAAAATTGAACACATCTCTTAATATTTAAAAAAAACTATTTAAGATCTAAAACGAAAAAATTGGGGTCACGGAGCACGGAAAAAATTTCAAAATTGCGTAATTTACTATTACTTGTTTTCATTTTATCGTATCTATGACCATATCTTTAATAAATGGGGCTTAAACAATATAAAATTTATGGGGGCCAACCGGGGTTTTATTGTGTGAAAACTACGACAGAAAAAACCTTCATTTTTATACCATATAAAACTTACATTGACTCCAGTGTATATTTCAAGTTTGAGGAAAATCTACCGTCCAGGTATTTTAAGCGACCATCACAAAATACATGTAAATTTACTATAGTGTTACTGTAACATGGGAAAGTGCCGATTTTTTCACACTTTTATGCAAATTATACAAATACTGCAACAGACTGCTTGCTTAAACTGTAATATATGATGAATAATACTATATTTTACACTATATTTATGAAACACAAAAATCTACCGTCTCGTATCCAGAGGGGGTATCTCAAAATGCAAAACATTAACGAGTTTTCCTGTTTTTACAGAATACTTTAAACTATGACGTATACAAAGGCTTTACACCAAAAACTTGTAAAAATGATGGAAAGATTCTCAAATCTCTTTGTTTTAAATATCAGGATTATGTGTTTTTATTACTTTTTTTTATCAAAATTTATATAACCCCTTCTTTAAGACGTCGCGCACGATGTTGGTGTTAATTTTGGAAACGTCAAAAACGTCCAAAAATGCCACGTTTACGCCGTTTTCGTTCATAACGTAATCAATAATCATTTAATAAATCATTCATAACGTAATGATACTGTCATACATTTCGTTAAACACATTAATTCAAACTTTTAATTGATTTTTGTTACATGTAATATATTTTGTAACATTTTTTTGCTATTTAAATATATATTATCTCATCATGCACAAAAAATCTGAAGGTCATAACATTGAAATGTTTAAATTATAGTTCACTACTGCAATGTCAGTGTTCAAACATACGCGATTCGCTCACGGCCTGCAATATTGTTAAGTGAATTTCCTCTGTAATATGTAACTCGTCATTGTCAGGGAGAGCATCTGATTCATTTATGATATAGATAGAACTGATTGGGTTGGCACAATCGCCGGTTTGCATTTGATTAATTAGTATTCCAATGGAGTATCCTTTGACTGTTCAAAATAATGACCTCGGATAAATTTTGCTCCTTTGCCGTAAGAAGCTCCCCACCTGTCAATGTCTTCTTTTTGTAGGAGAACTGATTTTGTACTTGCTTTCAGTATATAATAATCATTTATTTCATCGTCACTGAGTACAGCAAATATGCTGCCTTTTGTAATTATATCAGACAGTATTTGAAATTCATTCGTCTCGTTTTCTCTGTCTGATGTATTGCTATCTGAGTCTTCCTCCGTGAATGTTATAGGGGTAAATTTACCTAGACTGTAGACAAGATTGCAATCTTGCTCAATATTACCGTCAAGGCAATCTTCGCAGGTGTAACAAGACAGTGGACGAATGTAATTTGTGCCGGAAATAGAAGACACAAGCTGGTGAACAGACCTTATACCCGTTATAGGTTTATATAATCTTGGCTTTTCTTTTGGGATTTCTTCTACATATTTGAAAATTCTACGACGAACGTTTGCCGAATTATTTGGGATTTTTAGTTTTTCGTTCGCAAAAGAATACAGGCTTTTAGCATCCTGTATAAAACAGGTACCCCTGATTACGGCAAGATCCGCCTGATTCTTTAAAAATCCACCCGCTGCATCCTGCGGACCCTTTGCATGGCTGGTTTCAAAGAAATTTCTGATTAGTTTTGGATAGCTAAATTCTGAAAGAGATGCTGATAAGTCACCGAAACAACGGCGACTTTTATATTGTGCAGCGCAACCATCGCAGAATTCATGCATTGTTTGAACCTGGTAAGATATGGATTTTAAATATTCAGATACCAGTTTTTGACAATGATGAGTGAAGTGTTGGTCATGTTTATCATCAGGGGATATTACATTGAGATGTTCTGTTATTATTTCTGGTTCTTCTGTTGTACTTTCTACACCGTCCAATTCAAGAAAAACATGTCTGTGAAGTATGGTGACATGAATTGAGACTTCAGTTTTTTGGAAATAATTTGACTGTATTTCATTCTTTTCACTACAACGGTAATTTTCGGAAAAGTCATGAATTGTAACGCAGTGATTTTGAGGCAAATTCTGAAGTGAAGTAAATTTCTTAATTGCCCAATTTGCTATTTTAGCACCCATGTTGTGTAATGGAAATTTTGTTAGAAGCTTTCTCATGTACTCAAACAGTTCACCGGGTTTAGTGACCTGTTTTACATTTGTCAGTTTCTTTGTTTCGCCCCTTTTCGACTTTATGTTTATGTAATCAAAACACTCCCAAGAAACATCAGGAGAAAGGTCATCAGTTCTTAATTCCTCATGATTGAACTCAATTTTGTGAACCCCACATTCTATGCATGTTCTATCTAAACAGGATTTGTTGTGTAGACCATCGGAATTGGTAGGACAGAGAGTTTGATTACACATTTCATACATGTCATGGTATATTACAGGGTCTGTTACATAGGTCTTTCTGTAATTCATACATGCTTTAAAGACGTATTTCATGTCAAGATGATATCGACAGCAACAGGTTACCCGCGTTGCCCGCTGGACGCGCTGCGCGAATGTAAGTAAGGTTAACATGCCTCAAAGAGTCTCTGAGAAATTCGAATTTCTTGGCGTTTCGACAGAAAGTCTGCATATACATCTGTTTGTGTTTTATGTAAGATTTGAATAGCATGAGAAGAATATTGTTTTGGACCTATTCTAACCCTTTTCACATCGTTTTTATTGCCAGTTGGGTGCGAAATTTCGGGCAAACACCAAAAATTATACACAAGCTTTCGGATATCATCAGGCAGGGCATCAGATCTTGTTTTCTTCTTAGTATACGTAAACGATGATGATTCCGTATGCAAGATTTTTGTGCGAACTTTATACCCTTTAGATATTCTACGAATCGGAAGACCAAGTTTTTTTTTTCTAGTGAAGATTTTGCTCTAGAATTTTTAACATTTTCGCCGCTTACAGAAGCTGTTAGAAAATCCATGGCTTCCCTAACTTTGTCGCACCGTTTAAGTTTTGGTTTGGAGACAGATTCCTTGATGTCAGATAGAACGGACGCTTGGAGTGTGACTGATTCTTTTTCCTCTGGAGAGGGAATAATTTTATAATTTTGGAGTAATTTTACTGAGGGAGAGTTTGTATTTTGTAAAAAAGCGGCAATGGTAGCTGCTCTTTTTGTCGGGGATATCGGTAAATTTGATTTCAGCTTTTTCACAGCTCGACATTTTTGCATTTTGTTGCTAAATGATTTGAGGTTGCCATTCTCTGTATTTTCGCTCTGAATTTGCGTTTATTTTTTCGGCGTCATCTCTGTTGTGCTAGGAATTTCCGCCTCTGCTTCACTTCTTCGCGTTCTCTTAATTTAGATTTTCTTTCCATTTCTTTTCTCTTGCTATTCTCAATTTTTTCCGTTTAAATGCGTTCTTTTTCGTGCTGTTTGCGTTTTCTGAGCGTCGCAGCTTTTACTGTCTACTCTGAAATTCAATTATAAATTTTCAATTTAAGACTTATTCTACAATTAAAAAAGTAAATTGTCTTTAATACGATGATATTTTGTTTTTATAATAGTTATAAGTACATGTATACTCCGCGTAAAAATATTACTGCTAATTTACTTTCAGGGAATCCGTTTTACCTTTTGTGGTAGAACTCTTTTGTATTTCCCTTACTCTCCTCCTCCATTCACGAGTCTGCTCTACCTTTTTCTGTTTCCTTATTTCTTTGTTTAGTTTTATTCGTATTGCAGCAGTCAAAGACTGCATTGTTTCCCCCCTTTTCAGTTCTTTTTGAATTTGATCCGCATACCACTCAGAAAACTGATTTTTTATGCATTTTTTGAATTCGTCATTTCCAGCAAGATCTAACGGTTGTAATTCTGATGTGCAGCTATCGGAACATCCCGAAAGTCGAAGATTTTTTATGTAATCAATGACATCTTCCTCCAACGTGCCCAATAAAGTTGGACTTCCGCGTTTATCGCATGGGAGTCCGTCCTTGAATTCATCTAATTCCGTTGTAACTTTTTTCAAAATGTAAGATTTTTTCATTGTTCTGATACTTCACTCATTTACTGGCTTTCCCAACACTTTACTTAAATGTTTAGAAGCTTTCATTACCCCCATTTTCCACAGCGTACTTTGCCATTTTATATCTCTGCTCCGCGGAATAATGGTTGTATTCGCCTCGTTTTCTCTTAAGGGAATTAGACACTGCTTGCACGACAGCCCCATTTGCTGCTGAAATTTCCACAGATTTTTCAGGTGTAAGACATGGGTTGGGTAAATATTCATCAGGTGGTGTTTCACAAGACGATTTTAGCCAGCGTCGTAACATCTTGACGACCAACTTATGACTACCTACCAGTGCACAACCGATAATTACTGTTCACTGTGAACAGTTTTTGCAATTTAAGTCCAAGGTTGCACAAATTCTTCGTAATGAAAATCGCTAAGAACTAAATTTAATATTTTTTTTTAAATGATTTTTTTTTCATACAAAGAATCCGCGGAATTTTTTTACCCGCGGATTAATTTGATATTGTGATTCCGCGGAATTATGACCCCATGGAAAGAAATACGTCTATAGTAAATGTTCACTGCCAGGCCACGTTAATGTTTAAAACATCATTTATGCCATTTTGTATCACCCGTGACATAAAAATATTCATAATTATTAATATTTTATTTGTAAAAATCAACTATGAAGATTCGAATTGATTGCATTTTAGGCATTGAAAAGTTATGAAGAATTTAATTTAACTTTAAAATGCATTATGTATATGTGATTTTAATGAAAAATCCTTTTTAAAAAATAATGTATTTAGCATTTCTGTTTTTCACTATCAGTTCTTTTTTTCTAACGAAAAACGTACACGACCGTATGACGTTAAATGCGTCATTGTGTCATTTTATATGTACATGTAAGTGTGACATTAATGTTGACTTTGATTTGTAAAAATCAATTATTTTGATTCGTAATACTTGCACATTTGGCATCAAAATGTTTTTTGAGAAATGCACATTTCGAATATGAATTTATTTTTGGGAAACTTCTTTGCTAGTTTTATAGAGGAATGTCTAAATTCAGTATTATTTCAAATTCTTATTTAATTTATTTGTTTTTATGAAAGCGAGACATTCGTGTTGACTTTTTAAAATGTCTCTGATATGAACATTAGTGAATATATATGCCTCTTTTTGAAGAATATAACACCTTTAAAAATGCACATTCTGAAACTATTTTAATATTATGAAAAAAGGCCAAGATTTCCGTATAATGAGCATACCATTTGAGATTATCATGCTACGCATGACATTCGGATGTTAAAATTTCTCCTTTGCGACACGTGTCTTTTTAAAATGTTAATAGTTAAACAATCTCCTGCGTAATAGTTTTTATGAATAAATGCTTTAAAATGAAAAATCAAACGGAAGATATATATATATATATCATTTCCATCAAGATGTTATCAGTAAAATACCAATAAGTTGCTATACACAACATGATATTTTATCTTCGATTTGCCAAAAATATTTAAATTAAGAAATATACTCGTTTTGTGACGCCTTCTGTCTTCTATCGTTTTTGAACTTAAATTCAAAGAAAATAACTATTCTCAATAATTTACTTTGAAATTTTACACAGTATCTGTTTTCTCTGTTTACAAATCAAAAACAAATTATTAGATAACTGTAAGTACATACATTTTCATAAATCATAATTTATACTGTGGTAATTTACCTGATTCTGACGTGGCCATTTTCGATTTTTGTCCCTTATCTACAGGTTCATACTGAGAATTCTTTGACCCGGCGTTGATTACAGGCATTAATTACGTCAACAATGTTATGACGTTTATATTTTACATCATCACAATAATTAGTCCGCCAAATATTTTCCCCAAAAAATGAAATTTCGCTGAGATATTGTTATTTATTTGAAATATGTATTTTGCATCTGTTACCTATCTACATGGCATTTTGGGCAAATTTGGGATTTTTATCAATGATTTCTCAAATTTAACCTTTTTTATTGCAATTTATTGTATATTTTATTGAAGTCCACGATCCTATCAACAGATTGATATATAATATAGAATATATCTTTATTATTTTTTATTGAAAAGTACAGTGCAGGGAACTAATTTTGTTACATAAACCAGCATCAGGATCAGCATAAGTAGGATCAGGATAGAACTAGCATCAGCATCAGCATTTAAAAAAACAGCATTACTTGGATCAGCATCAGCAAGCAAAGGATAGAACTAGCATTGACCAAAGTGAAAACAGATAAAGGAAAGTCATTTAATACAAATTACAAATAAAAATTACCCAAAAAATTATTTTTAATGGCTTAAAATAGCGATGCTGTTTTTAGAATTATCCACTTCTGGCAGGATAATCCTACTTCCGGTAGCATTACTAGCATTGACCTAGTTTCAAACCAGCATCAGGATAAGGATCAAACCAGGATCAGGATAAGGATAACTAGCATCAAAATCAGCAAGCAAAGGAAGCATCAAAATCAGCAAGCATAGGAAGCACCAAAATCAGCATTGATGCTGTAACAAAATTATTTCCCTGCACTGTAGTCTAATTGTCAGCACGCACTGCAAGAAAACATTTTAACACCAACATCCTGCGCGACGTCTAAGAACTTCGCGTTATCATTACGTCATTAACACATCATTACGACCTTAATCTACCTATCAGTTGAAAAATCCTTTTAAAATCAGTTATGTAAAATTTTGATAAAGTTTTCAGCCTAAAATTTCTTAATTTTGTTATTTTTTAATTAAGCTAAAACACTCCATTTTACAATGATCCGCGAAATATTGCACAATGGAAACCCAAGTCGGCCCATTGAATAATTAAATTAAGTCTGTATCGCAGACGCTTATGTTGTTCTCAGTTAATGAAATCTATCGCTCTGTTTTAAAAAAAATATCAGTTTCTTAATAAGTATAGACTTCATTAAAAAGGGCAAAAGCCGTGACGTTGGAGGACGTCACGGAGCAATTGCTAAGAGCAGGGATAAAACTTCTGCTTTGCTTTCAGGAAACTTTTTCAATAGACGTAAAAAAAAATCCTATATAAACCAGAAAATATATGAAAAATAAGGTAGGGTTTTCAATAGTTTCAATTCATAGAAATCTTATCGTATCACTGAATTTCCCTAAACTAAACAGAAACTAAAATGCACCGACACCATGTAGTTTCCTTGCCGGAATTTGTGGAATTTAAGGATTTTCACTCGTGGACAATTATCTGCTACATGTACAGGGAGGGTCGAGCAGATTTAGTTTTATCGAAGTTTTATGAGGTTTGGGAAAAAAATATGAGAACCGGAGTAAAGGTATTAGATGAAGACAACGTAGATTGATCGACGTCAAAAAAATCAATAAACAATATAAATATGTGAAAAGGGTATAAAACACGGATTCCTGAAAAGAGCAAGAGCCACTTTGAGTCTTATTTGGCCCTGAGAATTTCTGAAAAGTCAGAACCGATCAGTTTAGGTTGCAAATGCAGTATTTATCACTTGAAGTGTTGGTGACCACGTATCTATTAATCGTGACGTAATTTCCCATCTAGTCAATGCATTATGACGTCATAAATAGAGGATATCTATATTGTGTGATTTGATATTGGCTTTATTCAACGAGTTGAAATGGTGTATATATTCGCGAGCTTGCCGAGCGAATATACACCATTTCAACGAGTTGGATAAAGCCAATATCAAATCACACAATCATAGATGTTCTATTTATCTCATATGACTTTCATTTGAACAAAACTTTTAGACTTCCCCTGCGAAACTAGATGAATGATTGCTAATTCAAATTGATGACGTTAACTTGATGACGTAGCACCGTTGATGTTTACATTCCTCGAAAGAAAGTAGATCTGTTCAAAATTTAGAATTTTAGCTATCTGCGTCTTTGAAAACATCATGTGAAAATTGCTGGAGCTTTACATCAAACGAACTTCTGACTGAAAGTTGTTAGGAATATGGGGATCGTGAAAATCAACTCTTTTTACGATGGCAGTGGAAAAAGTGTTAGGCAAGGCTAGGGGCCTAACGTTAGTTTTCTAGATTCATTGTTGATCCATGGTAAGTTACACCTACATTACTAGGTAGGCATACGTAGTATAATATAAGAAATCATTGTTGAAGATGTCAAAGAAGTCTTATAACAACAACTTAACTAGTAGGCTTTACTTTCTCCGAAAACGATTTAAGGAGGGGGGGGGGGGATAACATCTGACTTCAAGTAGCCAATGCAGGTTCCTTGATAAAATAAGACACTTCTTTGGCATATACCAGTCTTTTACGATATCATTGCCCTTTATCATCAGGGATGGGGTAATTGAATAAAGTAATTGTAATTGAACGTAATTAATTACATTTTTCAAAGTAATTGGAAGTAATTTGTATTTGAGCTTGTCTTCAATTACAAGTAATTGAATGTATTTAAATACATTTCAAAAAGGTCATGTATTTTCAATTACTTTTCAATTACATTTCAATTACTTTTTTCCAAAATAAAAGTTTATAAAAAAAAAAGGTGTCTTAAACTGATATACTAAGACTGGTGGGTTTATACAACCTATTCCCACATTTTAAAAATCTCAATTCTACTTATTCCCAATTGCAAATAACAATGATTGTTTAGAAAGTTAATTTGTTTTTACAGTAATTGGACTATATCAACTACATCCCCTTTTAGATTTACCTATTTTCTATTCATTTTAAGATATAAAATAATGAATAGATTTTTGAGAAATATTTATTTCCTTCACAAATATGAAAGTAACATAAGAAGATCTTGCCATACACCATACTGGTGTAGCATGAGCTTGTGTTTGTACAATAATTAAATGTCTCATAATGTTAATTGTTTAATTTGTTTACATAAAGTGTCACACTGCCCAAGGCATTTGGTAAAGATGTGAGGGCCCCCCTCATACCCAAGAACAAAAAACTTAATAAAAGTTCACTACAGAAAAAAAATATTAAAAAAAAAATCTTTATTCTTTTAATAAAATAAAACACAAGTAATTAAAATGTATTTAATTACATTTGTCGAAGTAATTGAAAGTAATTAATTACATTTGAAAAATCAATGTAATTGTAATTGCAAGTAATTGACAAAAGTATCAATGTATTTGAAAGTAATTAATTACATTTCAAAGTAATTGACCCCAAGCCTGTTTATAATTCATTTTATAAGGGCAAAAATTTTCACAAATAAAGTCTCAATAAAATAAAATCTTGAAGCGAGGGGTCGTGTCAAAACCGGAAGTGCTATTGATAAAGCATCTACCCGTTGGTAAAGCATAAGTTTATCCAACAGCCTGTATCACGAACACGTATGAGATAAAATGCGTCATTTTTCTCATATCCTGTAAATTCCTTTGAAAAAGACCTAGAGTTGAAGCATTTTTTTAATATTTCATATAGAGCACAACCTCTGATCCAAAATATGCAAATACATAATGAAAGCTCTGTTTCTGAAGTTCGAAAAACATATCTCTTTTTTGGGGGGATCGTGGGCTGTGCTCATATTTTATTTCTTTGCTGAAGTTAGTCAAAAACGCATGTTTTCTGCAAATCTCAAAACGAAATTTTATTATAGAAAATGAAAGCATCAAGTGTCTATTTTATTTTCGATTTCCTTTTGAAGGGTTTTCAAAGATGCTTCTTAATATTTCAATACCTTTTGTTCCGAATCAAGTTTCTCCAATGTCCAACGAAGTGAACATATTTCTTTCGGAAAATCTTCAACAAAAACTCGAAAAGGATCCTGCCTCTACCCTTTTACATATTTCAGATACTAACTCTGTGTAGTGAATATTTTCTATTTTGTTTTCATCCGGCTGGATTCAAAATTAGCCATTTTTTAATCTGCTGAATGGAAGTACTTCAAGAATCCACGACAAAGCAGATCTAGTTTGATGTTTAAGTCTAGGAGGAATTCTTCTAATAATAAATAAATAATCATGAATATTTTTTTCATTGCGTCTCTGGTTAGTTTGCCACACGTGTCAAGATATCTTAATGCTGATAGACGACCTTGATTTTCTAATTATAAACTTTAAAATCTCGGATAGACCCGAGTAACATCAACTCCTCTTTGTATGTGTGACGTCGTAATGGATAGGACGTAACAATGTCCCGAGCGTGGATCTACTGTGCATTGATAACAAAGATGTTTACATGTAATATGAAATATATCGAGATAACAAACACTGTTCCAGTATAAAGTCAACTTAACAATACAAAATAGGAGCAGATCAATCTCATACATCGACATAATTAGGAAGTGTGATCAAGAGCCATGGAGGAGTGAGGATCCCCTGCCAGCAATTCACACCTGCCGAGTGCTCTTTGTTATGTTCGGGAATTAAAGGAAGAATCCATTGACAATTCAGTGTGTTTGACCCAACAATTAGTATGATAAACGTCAGTCAGCATTGGATTACCAGATTACCGCCTACATCACATTTTTTGACAATGTCTGACTTAAAGTGCTTTAGCAAATATCGTCATACATTTGTCATTAATGATATAAAGAAATGAATTTTTGAAACATGAGTATACGTAGAATGTTATCAAGTATTAATGTAGGTTAATTTTCTGACATCACATTTCCGTATAGCCTGCTAACAACGAAAACGTTATTGACAAAGATATTTGCAAAAGTAAAAAAAAATGTCATTCGCCGACCATTTATACGTAACATATTTTAAAAGCGTTTTAATAGGCATATGAATCTGACAACAGGCACACGGCAGGTGTGACCGGTCGGCAGGGGATGCTCACTCCTCCATGGCACCTTATCCCACCTCTGATGTTTCGGAGGTCCGTGTTTGCTCTGCTCTGATTTTGTATATTGCTTAATGGACTTTGAGATTGAATACTGTTCGTTATCTCCATATCCTTCTTGGTCAAAATAAAAATATATCATATTCCAAAAGCATGCAAACATTTTTAGTTTTGGTTGAATAGTTTTGAAGGGGGAGGGCGTAATTCTATATTTTTAATTAATCTTGTTTAGGATAGCAATTGGCAATTTGTAGACTACTGGATAAAACTTTTTGTCATATTTTTGTCATATTTCAGTATATTCTTAGTCACATTTCAGATAGTCGTAACATGAGCTGAGATAAGTGAGAGAAATGCCGCTGACTCTTCCAGAGGTTCTGTCTTGGAGAAATGCCGCTAAATGCCGTTGACTCTGCCAGAGGGTCCGTCTTGGAGAAATGGTGCTAAATGCCGCTGACTCTACCAGAAGGACTGTCTTGGAGAAATGCCGCTAAATGCCGTTGATTCTACCAGAGGGTCTGTCTTGGACAAATGCCGCTAAATGCCGCTGACTCTACCAGAAGGCCTGTGTTGGAAAAATTCAGCTAAGTGTTGCTGACTCTACCAGATGGTCTGTGTTGGACAAATGTCGCTCTATGCCGCTGACTCTACCAGAAGCACTGTCTTGGACAATTGCCCCTAATGCTGCTGACTTTAGATGTAACTCTATTTTTTGGTCAACCAACCAACCCATTTCATCTCATTAAAAAAATTTCGTGACTTCTTACATGAAGTATGAACCGAAGTATACTTACATGATCTCGCACATCATCTATTCAAGTCCCCTGTTGACGGTTCCTGCGGAAGTATCCAAACAAACAGAGCATATTAAACAGAAATGTTATTACACTTTTACACAAGTAAGAATCGGTTAAATCATCCAAACAAGCTGAAGAAATACGGTCTTTCGATACCTAGACTCTTCGTTGTTTACATTGCCAAATTCTTCCGGTGATCGTTCACGGTTAGATCGTACGCCGTGTTACTCGAAGTTTATAATGTGATCTGTGGTTAGAGAAAAGAATGTTTTATTTTCTATTGAAATTTTATAAATATTTCTTTTGTTAACATTTTATATCGTATTTCGTTTTTGTAATTAGCTCTTCTGAGCCAAAGGCTCAAAGAGCTAATGCTATGGCCATTTGTGTGGTGTGCGTCGTGTTGTGTGCGGTGTGCGGTGTGCGTTAACTTTTTAGAATATGGGCCATAACTCAAGAACCCCTTGGCCAATCATTGTCAAATTTGTTACAGGGTATCCTTGGCCCAAGGGCTACCATTTATACTAAAATTAGGGATGGGACCCTAAAACAAGGGGAGATAATCAGGAAAATGAAACCAAAAGTACTGGTTGCTAAAAAATCTTCTTCTCCAGAACCACTGGGCAGATTTTTACTAAGACAAAATATGTTCAATTCTGTGTGAACTTTATTCGGGAGTCAGAGGTCACAGAGCGACCGAATAGCTCGGCGAGGTGATGTCCTGTTTACATGTATTTCTCACTGTTTTCGGAACCAACAAGTTAAAAGTGATAAAAAAGGTAAAAGAACTGATACATATAGATATTTTCATTCAACAAATGTTTAATAGGTTTTCCTTTGGTGTGAAGAGTGTTTTACATGTAAATACTATAATTACAGTCTAAAATCGGACTTACCTTTTTGACCCGAAGTTCCTTTGAAGTTATGTGAACTAAAACAAGGGATATCACCGCCTTTAACTTCAAATATATTAAAACCCATAAAATACTAAGATTATTTTCCGTGGGGATCATTGTTCTTACATTATAATCACAGAATTCCTTAACTAGACTGCTGAACATCATTTTAAATATTCAAATGTTAGAGCGACACGAACTTTCAAACCAAACAACTTCTACGCCCTCTAGGTCATTGCCCGTTACAACATAGCAATACGGCGGCCCGTTCGTGTAATAAATGCAGTTTTACTGGGAATGTATTTGTCTCAAATGTAAATATAAGGAATAAAGAACAATGTTAAAAAGTTCACTGGGAAATGAACTTTTAGTTGGTACGTTATCAAATCTACTGAAAAGCCCGTCGGGCTTCACAGGATTTGATCACGTGACCAACTAAAAGTTCATTTCCAAGAGAACTTTTTAACAGTATTGTTTCTTTCTTAATAAACTTTTGTACACAAAATATTTTGAATATTTCATTTAAGAACTTACTGTTATTTGAATGCTAGCCGCCGATCAATTACAATTATTTTTCACCTTATTTACTGTTACTGTGAGCTAAAAATCGATTTAATATAATCGGTAATATCTACGTACTACAAACTGTAAGAACTTTTATTATAAAAACACATACCAGACATGGCATATTCAACTTTAAAAGAGTTTTGCTGATAATACGAGATAAGAGGTTATGGAACTCCGTTCTATGAGTTGTTCGTTTTAGCTCTTTTATGCACAAATACATTAGCATCTACACTCTATTTTGACACTCGTGATAGAGCTTAAAATTGAAAAATCAAAATCCAAAATTTTACTTCAAATTTAAGATATTATTAATATATAAAATTTATATTGTTGTTGCAGATCTGTAGTTCGATGATCTGGAAAAAAAATGGGATTGACTACAGTAACATGCTTTAAGTGCGGTATATACAGTAAAAGGTGTAGTTTCTGATCAATATTCTTCCGTATATTTAAGATGATATTTGCAAAATAAAATAAAGCGTTCTAAAGTGT
The DNA here is from genome assembly GCF_032062105.1 of Saccostrea cuccullata. Taxonomy (NCBI): domain Eukaryota; kingdom Metazoa; phylum Mollusca; class Bivalvia; order Ostreida; family Ostreidae; genus Saccostrea; species Saccostrea cuccullata. The sequence continues at coordinate 2,203 of NW_026931358.1, read as the reverse complement.
AATATAAAGTGTTCTGAACATATCACCACTTTCACGAGAAAATATTTCCAAAAGAGTAGTTATTAAGAGCCCTCATGGACCTACAATTGTGACGGAGGAAATTTTTGCTAGTTTTCCTGTCATTTTTAGTTTCAGGTCAATTCGGTCCAACGCGCATGTGACTGTGCATAATTTTTTGCTGTGAAAGTAGTAAGAAAACATGGTTTATAGTAATTTGGTATATACGGAGAGAGATATCGAGAAACAGTGCACTTTTTGGGCGCAGTGAATATACACTTTTTTCAATAATTTCGTCCATCCAAACTTTTCAGGCAAGCGAACTACAGATCTGCAGCTATTTACAAGTCTCTTAGTTCATTTGATCAAAGTATATATCTATCATCAAAGCCTTATTGACCATAACTAATCTTTTTTAATAAATTAAATAATAGTTTATTTTATCTTTCTTTTGACATCTTCAAGAAAACTTGTAAATAACAACTGAAATATTGTTTTATCACTTTTAAATCTAAAGTTGAAATGATAACTGTACAAAATAATTTGCTATATAAACACAAGTTAAGATTGAAAATTAATAAAAGTCAATATTGTAAATTATTTGATTTGTATTACTCAAATTGATTCAATTGCATTTAAGTAGTTATTCCCAGTTTTGTCAGAAGGAATTCTTTTTTCAAGTAGAATTGAAAAACGCCATTCTTGAATGAGAAAATGATTACTGAGATGAATATGGGGTGTCTTTTCTCATATATCATAGATATATTGTGACCGAGTGATGTCAAGATGGAAATGTAGGTGGTTGTTTCCATAACAATTAAAGTGATTCAACAAAAAAAGGAATTCCCCCACCCCCTCTCAGCGGAGGAAAACGTAACTTTTCACATCTTATGATAAAGCTATTGTTTTAAAGAACTACGCCAAATCAGTTCTATAAGAGTACATTAGCGAACATGATGGGGAATATGATGTATTTCTCATCACCACAAAAACATTGAGAAGATTCGTGCACAGTTAAATGGTTCATGGCTGAAAAAGGAATTTCAGCAGCAACCAGATTTCAGGAGAATTTTTTTTTTCCTTTGATATTCTCAGGATCTAATAGCTGTACATAGAAACATCGAGGCTATGTATCATTAGGTGCTTGTGCCAGAGGATGATAGAGGCTTTCTCCTTCCTCCGTGAGTGTAGAATGAGAACTTGGACTTCAACACATACTAATTCCGGATGAAGGTGCCACTTTATGATTTGACATTTTTCATTCTTATTGTTAGTCCATTATTTATACAATACGTTATATCACGATCATGACAAGGAGCACACGGCGGGTTTGACCGGTCAGCAGGGGATGCGCACTCCTCTATGGCACCTGATCTCACCTCTGACGTATAACAGGTCCTTGTTTGCTCTACTTCTATTTTGTATTGTTTTATGGACTTTGATATTGAATAATGTTCGTTATCTCCAAATCCTTCATTGAAGAATGTATGCTGAAGTACAAACTTTTGAAGATTAATATCAACGTAATTGTTAACGATTGTCTGACTTCACTAAATAAATCAGAAATGAAGTCATTTGTTTTAGACTAAAGGCTAGAGATAAAAACAACATATTGTATTGTTCTAGTTTTTTATGTAAATATGTTATTATAATGAATAAAACTGGGATATAATTTTTGTTTGTGTGAAAGGCCCTTTACATTAAACCTGATTAGTACACTAATCTTGGTACCTAATTAGTGTCTTAATTCTGGTGCCTTTCAGATTCCCTAAATACATTAGGTGTCTTGAACCTAATACTTGGAGCCTAACGCCATAATGGGTGCCCTATTCAAAGAGCTTAACACCCATATGGGTGTCCTATCAATAGAGTCTAACGCCCTAATGGGTGCCCTGTCCATAGAGCCTAACACCCTAATGGATGCCCTATCCATAGAGCCAACAGGTGCCCTAATCACTTAAGGTGACAGAGAGTATATAAGGAGGGCGGGATAGTGAACATAGCTCGGATTTGATTTGTTAAACTGCTCTTGGATATTGTTAATAGGTTAAAACAAACTATGGAATTGTTTTCTACAAAATATTGATAACGAGATGCCGGTTGCAATTTATAAAAAGTAAAGCAAGATTGGGAAATATTAAAAAATACCTACCCTTCACCAGATTCTATTTTTTCTAGAAAAAATGAAGGCAATTAAATTTTAAAA
>NW_026931357.1:0-48438 GCF_032062105.1 Saccostrea cuccullata | reverse complement strand
CTTAAAAAAATCCCGAGGCCCCGAAGGGTCCGGGGCCCATTATTTCTAAGGAATGGAGTGCTAAGAGTATATTTCCCCGAGTAAAATCAACCTCTTTCAGGGGTGTACATGGGGGGGGGGGGGGGGGAACCCCCCCCCCACGAAATAGGATTTTCGACTTTGGGCAACTTTTTTTTTTGCTTGTCAACTTTTTCAGGTAAGTAAAATTTTTTTTTCTCTGGCTCCCCCCCCCACTTTCAAAAACGATGCTACGCCACTGTCTTTAAATGCTTGTATTTAATGTTTGTTAATACATAATAAAAAAAATTATATGATACACTATAAATATACTGTACATTATATATTTAATATATATAATATATACAGGTCCACCACAAACCCATAAAAATAGCTTGATAAAGCTATATAGCTTTATCAAGGTTTTAAAATACCTTGATCAAGGTATTTCATATTATAAAATTAAAAAAAAAAAATTAAAACTAAAGTCAGTTTAGATTTTGTCAGTGCTACTCGTGCATGAAAAACACTCTGGTAAAAAAAAGAAAGCATAAAATAACGTCTCCTCACACGACACGTTTTTCTACTGATTTGTTTGTGTTTGAGTACTTTACATGCATGGGTGAATTTACTGACAACAACGCAGAACTCGACTTTCGTAATTAATTTTTAAAGATTTTCTTGAATTTTCATTACATAAAATACCTTTATCAAGGTATTTCAAATACCTTGATAAAGCTATATAGCTTTATCAAGCTATATACCTTTATGGGGGTATTGTTTTGGACCTGATATATACCATAGAAAGAAAAGCAAAAATGTGTACAGAAATTAATCTTATCCGATGTATCTCAACAACGTCGATAGCTCAGTGAAATGAGTACTCCACTCTGAAGGAGAGGGTACCGGGATCTTTCCCAGCATGGGCACTGTTTTATTAATGTGAAAAAGACTAATTTTTTTAAAAACTTTTCTCAAAATTTTTTAAGTTCTTTCCTCGATGGAGGCCGGGAGGAAAAGAACTTACATTAAAACTCCCGTTTTCATTGTAATTTGCAACTCTCCATTCCTGAAATGTGATGAAGCGCTCAAACAATAGAATGTTGTCACAGGTGGATTTTACTGAACAGAAATAACTTTTTGTCGCAGGAATCAATTTTAATCGAACAGGAATAACATGATTTAGAAAAAGAGAAACAAAATTTTTGAATAAGAATAGCAATAATAATGCAACGCTTTACCCGCCATCCCATAAACATTTGATGGCGGTATATTATTTTAAAAATACGAAAAATTCACTTTGGAAAAAAAAAAAAAAAGAAATCATTTCTTTTCTTATAGAGATAGTTTCTATGGCCTTCATCTTCCATACTCAGTAAAAGCATAGACCTAAAAACTCCTATGACGTCACAATAGATATCACTATACGATCTCCCTCCGATTGCAGCGCCCTCACCGGGATGTATAGAAAACATCCGGCATTACAAAGATAATGTTATTTACATTTACATTGTCGAGATATTATAGCATTGAATGAATTAAACTTTTGCCGAATGTACCAAATTCTTTTTACTAATACACCTAAAATTCCTTGACACTTTTGAGGTTTTTATCTTGTTTTTAATGTGAAAAAAAGCTATACAATTTGAGGATATAACATGACAGATGATCACCACGTACCACGACCACAGAGAAGCTGTTAAAATGCATGCGAGGTTGCTCAAGATGCTGCTCGATGAAAAAAAGTTCTTAAAGAAAAGATAGGCCTTTTAATACGTGGATTTTTTAAAGAGCAAAGATCTTATGATTAATAGCAATGTTTGACAAGCTGAGCCCGAACAGACCTCTCATGTGGCACCTATCATGACTATGGTACAGTAACACGAGTAAGGAGGTAGACATTTATAATCAATACGAGTATTCTTTGACAAGCCTACACCCCCCCCCCCCATTTCATTTTTTTCGCAAAGATATGATGTAGGCATTATCTTTGGGGGCTGGGTTTAGCCCCCCCCCCCCAAATTTTCAAGGCACTTTATATATAGTTTAAGCCAACAAATGGATAGTGCCAAAGTGGTAGTGGTTTGATAAAAATTTGGTACTGAAAGAAGTTCGATCCTAAAAAATTCCCCCCTTTTTTGCATTTCAAATGTTTATGGGTTTGAAATTTAGCATATAGGGTTAAAGGTAGTTCAATATTAATATGTGCACAAACTTGATATGCATTGTTAAAAAAAGAAGAAAGAAAAGTTGATCCCATTTAAATATGATTCTTTCAATTAAAAAAGAACATTTTCCTTGACTACATAACAAGGTATAGGGAATATAATTTCATAAAAAGACTACCAAAAAAAAGATTTACAAGTGCCAGTGTGTTTTGAGCTACAGTAAGTTAATAAGTTATCAAAACTTCTATTTAGGCTGTGGGTTAAAGATCACACAGTTTAATCATAGTGGCAGTAGAACTTGTTTACATGAAAATAATTACTTACTAGTGTTTGTTCCTCAAGGCTGCTGATAAGATTGAACATGATGCTCGGGGATTATTATTTTGTACTTTGCAGTTGTGATTGATTACATTGAAAATAATTTTTTAAAAAGAGAATAAATATGCCATACATGTACATCTAAAGCAGTGCTCACTTATACAAACTCACTATAGAAATGGCTGACTTTTTAAACTGTAACATCATCTTAAAAAAATTTTAAGAAGTAACTCTCATATACAATTTAAAACCATGCATAATTAATGTTAATTATCAATGCTTTTCAATGCTTTAAGTTGAATAACCTTTTTAATAAATAAAAAAGTAGAAAAGTCTAAAATATAACAATGATTTTAATAATATTTTATTACAGTCAGTCATATTAAATTACAGTGTATTTTAAAATTTTTATTGATGCAGTTTGTCTTTGAGTTAAGATCTACAAATATAATAACAATCAGAATCTGGATATACACAGAATAGTTGAAAAAATTGGAATTCTAAACATGATAATTAAATCATTGAAATCTAGTTATGTGCAACTCATTCGTGCATACATGGGACACACCACTTGGCACTTTTGTTGATTTCATCCTGTGCAGGTTTGTAACCAATCATTTTTCTTTCACATTTGACTTTTTATACCAGAGTGAGATGGTACATGACATGGTACATGTTCTAAACTTTTCCATAGAGTTTGGTGTTCAATGCAGACCCCTATTTTCATTTGAAAAGTGGACAGCTAGGCTATGTACAAATCCTGTGGGGAAAAAATAAAAAAAATCTCTGACAATGCTGTAGTTCTGAATTAACACGATTAAATAAATCTTTTAAGAGTTATAACTATCTTTTTAAAAATACATAATTATGTAGATCATTAACTTCCAAGGAACATCTCAATTTAGTAAATTGTTGAACGGCACTTCTTCACGATGTATTTATTATTTTATAAGTTTATATCAATTCAGCATAGAGATGAAATTGGTCGTTGTTTTAAAAATATTGGTAGAAAATTGTTTCCTTATTCGGTAAATTAAATAAGAATATAAATTATGTACTACCGTAAAATATAATTGACAGCATTCAAGAGATGTCACGTCGTAGTCAGCTGATGTTTGCAGTTAAAACGTTTCCATTGACTCCACAGCGTGAAGTTATAAGTTCTGAAGTAGTCAGTCGAAATCATTTCGTCATGGAAAGCTTAAATTAGTGATTGATTTTTCTAATTTGTTGTTATTTCCTTAAAGAATGAAAAAAATCATCATGCGACAACATTGATTTCATTACAGGAAGTCTGTTTCTATACATCCCGGTGAGGGCGCTGCAAGCGCAAGAAGATAGTGATTGTGACGTCTAAGCGGCAGTCCCTTTTTTAGGTCTATGGAAAACTTCTAAACATGAAACAGGTGGCACATTCAGTGGTGACTTTTATTTCAAGTTTACGGGAAAATATCGAGTTAACATCTGAACTTAAGTGATTATTGTTACTTGATCATACGTCATAGGCGTATCTAAATGTTGAGTTCGCCACAGCAAGTCTTTTTTTTTTTGTCATGTAAGGTTTTTATGAATTAATTTTGATTCTGCTTCATAGAAATTTTAAAAACAGGTGGACAATATAGGAGCACAATTAGTCCCCATGAAATTCTAAGTTTTGAAGGAAAAATTGGTCTCAGAAGACAGGAAAAACAGTGTCGATAAGGAACTCCAGCTTCCTTTTCATATCAACTTCAGGCTACTTTAAGGTGAAATCAGGGTGATTTTTAACAAAGTGATTTCGTTGATGACCTGTTACAAGTACGAAAATTTTCGAAATCCAAATTATTTTGAGAAAGCAGTTGTCTATGTTGTAAAAATGTATAGTTTTAAATTTTTCATGAGAAATGCTTGTTTAGAGTATACAAAAGTTGTACATTTAGATGTCACTTACTTTTGAAAGAAAATGGTATTTCAAATTTTCTAAAGTTGGGGATGTTATGGGTCAGAATTACCCGAAATGCCAGCAAAATCAATGACACAATTTAAACTTAACAATAATTTATTTACAGTAATATATAATAAGTATATGAAACATAAAGTACAAACTTAGCAAGAATCTAAGAATACATACATCAAGTGTCCGTTGCTGCACACAATGTCCCAGTGAAAATATATCCCATTTATATCTCAATAGTGCTTATACGACAAAGTATCTCTATGCATCGAATTGACAGGGTATTTATACAGTATCATAAATCTAGAATATTCAGAAAATGTTAAAACATGATATTACTGGAACAATCTGGACATACACAAAACTTAAGAATAATCTAGATAAAATGACGTTGACAACATGTTGACCACTCTGGAACGTTAAGAAACTTAATGTTACTAATTATATATATAATGAAACAATACACATCTCACAACACCTCCCCCCTTAAAAAGTTTTAATGTCAATGAAAACTTATATTATTAAAAAAAAAGTTTTGTACATTAATACAAAATCTAGTATGTTTACGATACTCTTGACAAGGCGTCTGCAATAACATTGTCTTTGCCTTTGATATGCTTAATTGTTATGTTGTATTCTTGTAACAACAAACTTCATCTAGTCAGTCTTTGATTCTTATTTGACAATTTATGCAAAAATGTCAGAGGGTTGTGATCCGTATATACAAGAATTGGATGCAAAGTAACATTCAGATAAACATCAAAATGCTGTAAGGCTAACAACAAAGCAAGGCATTCCTTTTCAATGGTGGAATACTTTTGTTGACATTTTGTAAGTTTATTTGAAAAATAAGAAACAACTCTATCTACCTTATCACTATGTTCTTGAAACAAAGCTGCCCCGATTCCAACATCACTAGCGTCAACAGTAAGCTTAAATTGCTTAGAAAAATCTGGAGTTGACAGAACTGGGTTGCTCATAAGGACAGATTTGATTTTATGAAAGGATTTTTCACAGTCCTTTGTCCATTCAAAGTTAACCCTCTTTTGTAAAAGATTTGTAAGTGGACTAACAACTGAGGAAAAATTTGGACAAAATTTTCTGTAAAACCCAGCCATGCCCAAAAACCTCATTAATTCTTTCTTGTTTGTAGGAATCGGGAACTTCGCAATAGCTTCCACTTTAGCCATAATGGGTGTAACATAACCTTGACCTACTTTATGACCTAAATACTCTACATAGGCATGACAAAATTTGCTCTTCTCAAGGTTCACAGTTAAGTTTGCTTTAGCTAAAATGTCAAATAAAGCACGCATGATTCGGAGATGTTCGTCCCATGTGTCGCTGTATATGACGACATCATCAATGTAGGCCTCGCATCCCTCATGGTCTTGAAGAAGGGAGTGAATCATCTTTTGGAATGTAGCCGGTGCGTTTTCATGCCCAAAGGCATTACTTTATAGTGGTAAAGTCCATCTGGTGTAGCAAAAGCAGATATTTCTTTTGCTCTTTCTGTTAACGGTACTTGCCAGTAGCCTTTCAACAGGTCAAATTTACTGACAAATTTCGCGTTTCCAATGTTGTCAATACAGTCATCGATTCTAGGTATTGGATATGAATCAGTTTTGGTAACAGATTTCACCTTTCTAAAGTCTGTACATAATCGGTACGAACCGTCCTGTTTTGGTACAAGAATACACGGTGAGCTCCAATCACTTTTACTAGGTTCAACAATGTCATTGTCCAACATGTACTGCACGTCCCTTCTTAGGTACTGCAATTTTATTGGATTCAGGCGGTACGGATGTTGTTTGATAGGCAGAACGTCACTCACTATGACATCATGACAAGCTGCATTAGTTTTCTTTGGAACATCCGAAAAGATATGATGATACTCATTCATCAAGTTTTTAACTTGTTCTTTTTGGTGAATGTTCAAATGTCCAAGTTTGGCATCAAAATCAGCCAAAATTTCTGAATTTTTCAAGCGGACACTCTGATTACAATCTTTCTCATTCATTTCTACATTTGTATCACTTTCAATACAATTTTGAACAGTCTTAGCATTGGCTAAAGTGGATACTGGTTTTACAGAATTTCGGTCTCACCTTCCAAAATACTCTTTCAACATGTTAATGTGACAAACCCGGAAGGTTTCTCTTTTACGTCGACCTGGTGTCTTAACTACATAGTTTACATCACTGATCTTGCTTTCAATTTCTAAGGGCCATAAAATCTGGCCTGTAAATGATGACCAGGAATAGGTAAAAATACAAGAACCTTATCACCTGGCTTAAACACCCTATTTCTGGCATCTTTGTCATACCACATTTTCATTTTCAACTGAGAACTCTTCAAATTTTCTTGTGCTAATTTACAAGCATTGTAAAGTTTTTCTTTGAAATCAGACACATAATCTAAAAGATTAAGATCATTAGTCTCAGTCAGCCACTTTTCCTTTAACAATTTCAAAGGACCTCTAACCGTATGCCCGAACACCAAATCAAAGGGACTGAACCCAAGAGACTCCTGGACTGCTTCTCGTGCAGCAAATAGCACAAGATGAACCCCTTCATCCCAGTCTTTCTCATACTGGTAACAATAGGTCTTAAGCATTGTTTTTAGGGTTTGATGAAAACGTTCTAGCGCTCCCTGGGACTCAGGATGATAAGCAGTTGATCTATATTGCTTTATACCCAACTCATGCATGACTTGCTGGAACAACCCGGACATAAAATTTGAGCCTTGATCCGATTGAATTGCCCTGGGTGCTCCTACAAAACTGAAAAACTTGATTAGGGCCTTAACTATGCCCTTTGCCTTTATATTTCTTAGAGGTATGGATTCAGGAAATCGAGTGGATGTACACATAATGGTAAGTAAATACAGGTTCTCAGATCTGGTCCTAGGCAAATGTCCTACACAATCCACCAACACTCGACTAAACAGTTCTTCAAAAGCTGGGCTGAATGGGTTGGAGAGGAGCAGATGGTATCTTCTGATTTGGTTTACCTACCATCTGACAGACATGGCATGACTTGCAAAACTTCGAAACATCCTTTCTTAGCTTAGGCCAATAAAAATGACTCAAAATCCTATTATAAGTCTTATTGACACCTAAATGACCTGCCATAGGTGTATCGTGAGCTAAACTCATGAAATCTCGACGATAAGCAGCTGGGACCACTATCTGATGAACAACACGTAACACTTCATCTGGAGAAGCATCAGGTGGTCGCCATTTTCGCATAAGGATGCCATCTTTCATATAGAAGCATTCTCCAACTTTAGTAGCCTCTTCTGGTGGAAGTGCCCTCTTACTAAGTTGAATGATATCTGGGTCTTTATGTTGTTCAGAGTAAACGTTCTCGGCTGGATGTCCTTGCCTTGGCTAACTAGTGGATGCAACTCATCATCCTCACCACCAAATTTTGGTAAAAGTTCTTTCTTCTCTTGCTTCTTGATATTGTGTGGTTCCATGCTTGTTTGAGTGCCGTCAAGGTCAGATAAGAAATTGTCATTCAAATCAATATCAACAGAGGAATTAGTCTCGTCAAAGGCTTGAGTATGGTCTGCCTCCATTTCTCGTCTTCTGGCCATCGCTCTAGTAACAGCACAGGCTGGAAAAATGTCATCATCTTCATCATCGCACATGACATTGGAAGTGATTTTCTCACAAACTATAGGATCAGGTACAACCTTCCCACCAGCTAAATCGTTGCCTTACAACAAAGAAATGCCTGGAACGGGAAGAGTAGGTCGAACACCTACGATAACAGGTCCAGTAACTAAATCTGACTTCAAACTAATTCTATGCAGGGGAACATCAATGACGCCTAGCTCCACACCGTGTAATAAAACTGACCCACCAGTAGAAGTCTGCTCAGACAAAGGAAGCACGCCCTCTAACAATAACGTCTGTGCAGCACCAGTATCTCTCAAAATCTGGACAGGTTTTATTTCGCTAGAGTCACCGAGTAAAACAAATCCCTGAGACATAAAGGGCTTATAATCCTCCATAGAATCAATAGAACTGGACTGTGAACCCTGGACATCAGGAGTGTCAGAACAAATGGAAACTAAGGCTTCTCTTTCACCTCTAACTGCCGCACAAGCGTGTGGTTAAGTTTTATCAAAATCATTTTTTCTCTTAAGTTTAAAGCATTCATGATTAGATGACCCTTTTCTTACAATAACTACAAGTAGGAAGCGACCGAATTCCAGATGATCCTTCAAAATTGTTCCTGCACCGGACTCAACCACCTTGAGATAGAGACTGGAGACTTGTGGAAGACTGAGACCCTAAACCACTCTTTTTATATGTGTCTGAATAGGTAGAATTACTGCTAGTTTGAGATCTTGAAACAAAATTCTTTTTATGAGACAGAGCATAAGTATCAGATATGACTGCTGCCTCTTCAAGAGTTTTCACATTCTTATCTTCTAAATGTGTTTTCAAATCTTGAGGAACACATTCCTTAAACTCTTCTACCAGCATGACTTGGCGCAAATTAGCAAAAGTTTTATCAAGTTTTTTAGATCTAAACCAGTGATCGAATAAATCTTCTTTCTCTCGTGAAAATTCAACAAATGTTTGATTATCAAATTTCTATACGTTCTGAACTTTTGTCTATACGCTTCAGGTACTAATTCATATGCTTTTAATATTGCTGCTTTGACCTTCTCATAGTCTGAACTCTCAGCTACCCCTAGTGCAGAGTACACCTCAGCTGCTTTTCCAACCAGTACACTTTGTAACATCGTTGACCAAACATTTTGTGGCCATTTAAGATTCTCTGCGACTTTTTCGAATTGGGGAAAATATTTGTCTACAGATTTTTCTTGAAATTTTGGAACTAGTCTGATATTTTTTGCTGCGTCAAATTCAGTTTTGACAACTGTTGAAGGTTCTGGTTGGTTTTGTAATTTTAATTTCTCTAACTCAAAGTGCTCTTGTCTTTCTAATTTGTCTAATTCAAATTTTCGTTCACGCTCTCGTTCTTCTCTTTCTAATTTGTCTAATTCAAATTTTCGTTCACGCTCTCGTTCTTCTCTTTTTTCTCTTTCTTTTTCTCGATCTTCTCTTTCTAATTTTTCTCTTTCTAATCGCATTTTCTCTAACTCTAATTGAAACTGATATTCTGCCATTTTGTAAGAGCCTAACTCTGATTTAACTGTATATTCTGGAAGATCGTATTTTTCAAAGATGTTTTCTTCTACTAGTTTGTTTGCAACCTTAATTCTAATGTCTTGCTTTCTCTGAGAGGATTTAACATCTAACCCAAAATGCAAACCTAATGCGATCAAGTCATCCTTTTTTAACGTATCAAAAATCTGAACACTTGGTGAACGAAGAAAGTCTGTGACCGAAAACACCATGTTGATTTCTGCTGGCTTATAATCAAATTTAACGGTTCAATAAACAAAATTCTGACAATAAACTGCAAAAGTGCAAATAATTCTTTATCCCGGACGAGCCCCCCAATTCTGTTATGGGTCAGAATTACCCGAAATGCCAGCAAAGATCAATAACACAATTTAAACTTAACAATAATTTATTTACAGTAATATATAATAAGTATATTAAACATAAAGTACAAACTTAGCAAGAATCTAAGAATACATACATCAGAGTGTCCGTTGCTGCACACAATGTCCCAGTGAAAATATATCCCATTTATATCTCAATAGTGCTTATACGACAAAGTATCTCTATGCATCGAATTGACAGGGTATTTATACAGTATCATAAATCTAGAATATTCTAGAAAATGTTAAAACATGATATTACTGGAACAATCTGGACATACACAAAACTTAAGAATGTTCTAGATTAAATAACCGAACATGTTGACCACTCTGGAACGTTCAAGAAACTTAATGTTACTAATTATATACATAATGAAACAATACACATCTCACAACAGGGGGCCTTAAAGCATATTTACCCCCTTCCGACGCCTATTGATTAACTCAGAGTTGTGAAAACCCAAGTCATAAATATGTGTGTTTATGCTGTTGAATTCAGACCCGATTTCATGATTTCTATTCCACGACCCGGCTCAGTTTTCAATGGACTAGGGTCTTATTTCAACACTTTTGGTCTCAGTATTCAACGTTGGAAAATGAACCCCAGGTCAATTTTCAACCCGGGTCAACGTTACAGCTGTCACACCCTCTTTAAGCTTGCGCCCATGGTCATCATTGAGAAATAACTAAAAATCGGTCTATAATTCGGTGTAAATAATGGTCTAACAATAAGGATGAAAAACCTTTAGTCAGAATTTTTAGTCAGAATATTTTTTGACAAGGCCATTGTTTCAACCATCCACCCCTATTTTTGTTATTGGGATTTAATTCAAGCCTAGTGGTGTAGGTTGACCCTTCAATAGTCATAAAGATGAACAGAATTTATGAATAAAATTGACATTAAACAGAATTTGTTATAGGCTGTTTCTTTTAAAAACATGTCCTCTAAATATTGTTATATTCATAAATTTATTAAAAGTTTCAGAAATACTTAGAAACAAATTCTTTTTAAAGAATTTGTTTCTAAGCATTTCTGAAAGTAGATTTGATCATGTACCGACTTCATGTCATATCACAATGAAACTCTAAAAAATGATATTTTATTTCTTATATAATTACTTTTATTCCAGGTTCAATGTAAAATAAACGCTATTTGGACTTGCTATTGAAATGCAACATAACGCACATGAACTGAATAAAAGTCGAAGCACTTTTATGTAAAGTTTGTGAGTAAAAAGGCAGAGTTTACACATCGATAAATTCTGAAAAAAGAACGTTTAATTCTTTTAATTCCAATTACAATTTTTTATTTAATTATTAAAATTATTTCCCTTTGAGGCCGCCATACAATCCTTTATTTTGTACGGCGTAGGAATACTTTATGCCGCAAAGAAACGTATACAAGATGAATATCGATAAAATCCAACTTAAATTGTCAAAACAATCAATAAATAAACTTGTAAAAACTTATTGAATGTTGTTTAAGTCAGCAAATATCGTAAATAGACGTATTCTCCAGAATAATTCGTCCTTGACCATGGCATGTTGACATTAACAACAACGTCATAACGAAAGTTGCAGACCGACGACGTCCTCGATTTGCTCAGGTTCGTTCAAATATTTAGGCAGAATATGGGATCCGTAGGATGTAAACATATGAATTTGATTCTTAAAAGGAAAGAGTCTGAGGTACGTTTCTTTTTCCTATCACAACGATACCAACTGAACTGATATGGAACGTCGAGAAAATGACAGTATGATCAGCGATTTTTTAAAATTCACACTCGTGATCCGACATTGACATAAACATAATATTCCCGTCTGTCAGTCCTGTTGATCTCCTTTTCATTCATTCATTTTTTTATTTCAAGTTTCTTGTAATCATAATTTAACTATAAAACGGACTAAAAGTATCGTTCTGTTTTTTTTTTTGTTTTTACAACAATCAAGAAAGTAGTTCTGATTGAAGAATTCATCGATGTGTAAACTTTTTCTTGAATTTGTTTTCGTCCAATCAAAACACAGGGAATCAATAAGTAAAATTAAGATTGGAATTATTAAAAATTGAATGTCAATATAATTTATATTGTCATATAAGGAAAGACATTGGCAAATGTGAATATATACAATTAACATAAGCAGCCATATGCTGGCATCGTGTATCTTAGCTCAAGTCAATGCAGACACATTTTAACATTAACACAAAACTACGAGTATTTAGATAGTTTTAAAATACACTTTACATCACAGCTATCAGCTGAACTCATGTACCTTAATGTAGTTCACAGACTATGCAGGCCGGTTTTAACATAAAAAAAATTTACATGAGCAGCCATAAGCCGACCTCATGTTTCTCAGCTCATAGACACATTTTAACATTAACACAAAACTACGAGTATTTAGATAGTTTTAAAATACACTTTACATCATAGCTATCAGCTGAACTCATGTACCTTACATGTAGTTCACAGACTATGCAGGCCGGTTTTAACATAAAAAAATTACATGAGCAGCCATAAGCCGACCTCATGTTTCTCAGCTCATAGACTATGCAGGCAAAATTTAAATATAATTTCACGGGCAGCCATATACCTCATGACATTGCAATTGGTACATTATTTAACACATTTATGAGCAAAGTTTTTCTGCCATACCTGACAGAATATATATTAAATGGACAGCAGTATGATAAATTCTTGTGCCTTAGCTCACGGACTACCTAGGTAAAAATTCAGATCACAATATTTGGAGCTCATGATTTACTTACAATTTCTATGGGCAGTCATATGCTGACGTCACACATAGTGCATAGTAAAAATGACACATTTTGAGAAAACAAAACTGACTTTATAGACTTGATGACAGCTTATAAGTGCAGCCACATATGCTGAACTCTTGATATTTGTAAGAAGACTATGTGAAACATTAATGGACATCAATGTTGGACTCGCTATCTAAAACACAGATAATATAAGCAGCCAAGAGCTGACCTCATATCTAATTCTACTGAATTAATTTTGAATAATATGCTGGTTTCATGACCAGATTTACAAAATTAATTATAGATTAATGATTAATATTATATAAGAAGTCAATACCTTGCCTAAACTTAGTTAGCATGATAGAGAATTGCTAGATGCTGACTTCTTTATTTATAATATTCGGTACAGGTACATGTTTAAGGAAATATATTTAACTATGCTATTCTTCAAGTTTTGCAAAGTATTTATAATCCTAATGCAATGCCTATTTGCATTAGATTGCTAACAATCAAGTTGGTGGATGTCAATTTCAGACAATTCATTCTTTGCCCTTCTGTGGCAGCACAAATCCATATGAAAACCTTAGAAAAAGACGGAATCAAAGGCTATAATTTTAAAATATGTTACAATGGAGAAGTCATCAAACTATGATGAGCTGGACCACTGGATTTGAAGGTGAATGAAGGGCAAGATGTCATGTGTGTTGATATTGAGCAAGATACAGTTTTTTTTAAACTTGAATGGAAAAAATGACATTTAATTTTTTGTCTGTAAAAGCAGGGAACTATTTAGTATATAGGTCCCTGGTAAAAGTAATTATTATCTCGTGTCTATTGTTTAATTTTCAAGTAACTGAGTGTGATCTGTGTTCAATTTTGATTGTTTATCGAAGTGCAAGAAAGATGAATGGCAAGGATGAAAAGTTCTGACAAAAAATCATTTCGGTTTTTTTACATGTAACCCTGTGATATAAAGTGGACCAAATTTAAATCGATTATGAAATTGAATCGGTACAAAGAATCGATTAAACATAACCATTAATTTTCAGATATCTTTGAAATGAAAAAGATATTTCAATACAAATATGTCAGACCACTTCCCCATTTTTTTTATTTATTCATTTTTTTTCTATTTATTTATTTATTATCAATACATATTAATAAAACGTGTGCATGAGAGAGTGTACGTGTCTGCATGAATACATATCTATAAAAATTTAATGCAGGTATACTGGATATCCGTCAGACCAGAATATGGAGAGGAAATCTACGTTAAGATTAATTCTTATCTGCCTGAATTTGAAATGGAACACAAATCTACTAAGCTGAAATGGTTTTTTATCAGTGAACCCATACAGCCAATTGACTGTACCATAGAGGTATCTGATGAACAAAAACCAGAAAAAAGAATTGATGCAGAGATGTTCATTTCTAATCCAGAGATAATCATGATACTAAGATCCAGTGGCATGAAAATAATAGTGGATGAGAACGGGATTAAAGATTGGTCTCTAGATCTAAGCTATACGAGTATGAAAAGTTTTTTTCGAGGAATTACTGGTCCAATAATTGGTGCCATGGATTTTGTAATCCGGAGGATTCGCCAATAATTGACTAATCAAGTTCCCAAAAAAAATATAGACGTGATTTTCCGATCCATTTATCTTGATCATGCCAAATCCTACCATGAATATGAATACAATTATAATTGTGCTTTCTTCTTTTGTTAATTCCGTTAATTTTGCATTAAATAGTTATTGTAAACTTCCTTTAAAGTATTAAATACATTCTAGAATGCACATTTTGTTATGTTTTATTAATATTATCATTGCTCAGATAAAGATGCTGGGATGGAACTTTTTTTAAATGATGGACGTTTGACACTGTACTATCCACTGTGAATTATAGATAAAAGAGTGCTTTTGAAAACTTAAAGATAATTAAAAAAAAATTTATTAATACTTTTGACAAATTTTAGAGATGAATGATAACAAATAAGATTTCACAACATCATGTTATAGATAAAAATATGTTTTACTTAGAGAAACACCGCATCTTACGAACGAACGTAACCAAAAACGGGGATCAGTCATTGTGGTCTATTGTATTTACGGTTGGATTAATGAATTCTTCAATTGTATTGGGATTTTGATAGATAAAACCCCCATAAGATACCTCTAAGCCACGTCTTGTCATAGCCGTTACCGTGACGCTACAATACATTTCAATGGACATTTAAACGAGCGAGGGGTTCGAGAAGGGAATTGATTGATTGATTATTATTGTTTAATGCCGAGTCGGCAATATCAAAGCCATATTTCGGCGATTAAAATATTAAGTACGGCTCCGTGTAAAAATCATGCAGACAGTACAGAAAAGGTGATTCATCGACCATCTTCAAATTCAATAAAATTGGGTTTAATATATTCATTTGGGTCTAAAATGAATATAAACGGTTGATTTTGTTATAATTCTTCTTTTTCATATAGCCAGGGATCAAGTACCAGTGGCGTAGCGCCCTTTACGCAAAAACGCAAATGAATACACAGATTTTTCACCAAAAATAAAAAATAAAGAAAGTTCAATACGAATTTCATAATTGTGTCAATTCAAGCAAAAGCAATTAATACCAAACTACATGTATGTTATTTACTAGCTAATTCACCCAATATAATCTCTTTAATCAAATTAAAGGTAACTGTTGTACTAATACTTAACATGTTATTTCAAAACAATTGATTTTTAACATGTAACAAATGGAGAATATTCAAGTTTTTTGTGTTGATATTCCTGTATATATATTTCATTTTGCGTTTTTAAATGATTAAAAAAAAAAAGGATGAACTGAGAAATAATTTTTATTGAAACTACTATACAACATGGAATTTTTTGATAATTTTTTTCCAATGTTTCCCTGCAAACCATAATAAATTCTCTTTCGTCAGTAAATTTCAAAATAACTTTTTTGTAATATAATTAAAAAGTTGCTACAAATAATGAGAAAAAAGTTCGAAAAATTAGCCAACTTTACAAAAAAGCGAACATGTTCTTGTGAAATATTATTGTGAAAACATCAATTAAAGCATTCTCACAAAGTTAAGGTTTTGTGAGTTCGGAGCCCTGTATTACAAGATTTTCACTGTGGAAAATTTATTGACTTATTTCATTAAAACAAGAAATGCTTTTAGAAAAAAGGAAATTTGGGGGGATGTAAGTATTGTCAAAACTCGGCAAGTTTTGTTAATATTTAGTACATGTGTATTATAATAGTAGAACTACGATAGTAAAAATTGAACTATTTTTAGGTAGTTTTCTAATGTATAAAACCCTTATAATGCATGAGCTTCCGGGGGCTTCGCCCCCTGGCCCCCACCAGGGCCCTGCCCTGGACCCGCTGGGGGCCTAAAGGCGCCCCCCAGACCCCTTGCCTCTCTGAATACAGTCAATAATTTGCTAGCTACGCCACTGAGTACTTGAGATGTAATTTTGTATAGATAGTGTGCAAATAATGCCTATTTCAGAAAAGAATATCTTTTAAACCCTAGAAGATGTACAAAAACTTAATACATAATTCAAGTGAACATGGAAGGCTTAATAAAAATTTACTTTAATATTTTTGTGCAAACGAAGTATTGAAAAGATACAAGGTGTTTAAAATCGAGAATTTGTCTAGATTCTTCAAATGAGTTATCTCCCTTTGCAATTTTACATAGGTGGCGCTAGTAAAAAAAATGGCAGCCTCCATTATTAGCTGTACGCTGCATAGTTATTTTGATGCATCCTGTGATGTTTATTGCAAAAATATGTGTGAAGTGACATTAATTGGTTGAAAGGATTCTACAAGAACAGATTAGGCATAGTTTTCGGGCAAAAGTATAGACATATTAGCCATGTGTCGTGTTGATTAGTATATTGACCCTGTTGACGTTCTCCCGAAATGGTACTCGCCTACTGACACCGATGTGATCTATCTCAGAAGTTTAAATTCTACGGTAATCCACCAGAGTCCAAGAGTAAACTCTCAGAGAGGGGTGGCAGTCCGATTTTGTCAGCTTACTCGACTTGGAGAGGGAAGATAATTTACATTTGGACAGTTACATTTGACCAGGTAAGATCAGGTCCAGAACACTTCAGAACAATTTCTTAATCGGTCCTACTAAACAGAGTACGCTAGTACAGTGAAGTCGCCAATTCCGGGTCACGTCAGGGTGTTTCATTGATATTTTGCAAATCTGTTCAATTTATATTTTATGAAATATATGTATTGAAAGAACAAATAGTGAGTCATCCAAACACCTTTTCGTTTTCAAAGTAGCTGCACGGGAACAATATTTACAGGGGTATTTCAGCAAGGCCTAGCTTCCCCAGTTACGAATCATTTTCTCCATTTCCGGGTCATATGACTTCACGGTCGTGTAATATTCATGGAACACTTCGGAACACGATTTTTATGATGTTGAAACAAAAAACAATTCATGCAGCTTGGAAAAAAAGTAAAACAATCACAGAAATATGTTTTAATTATTTTAAAAACAATTCCAACAAAACAAATTGCAATATGCAGAATGTAAAAAATGTATTAGGATTAAAAATGATACAATTAATTTCATTTATTTAAAAGATGCATTTGAAGGGTTAACTCGATTTTGAGTTTTAGAAAAAATATTTTCCAGTTAGCTGGTTAGAAAACTTTTGATAATCAAGGTAAATACATGGTTGTCGATTGGTTTTGTACATAGAAATTTGAGATGTTCATGCCACGATATTGCGTGACCCGCAACTGGAGAACTTACTACAGTTTGATTTAATAATCATTATAATTTTATTTGAGCAGCGATCATTATGATTGATTTCTGAGTTAAAACTTAATGCATTTGCCATACTTTCGAGCTCTTATTATTTATCTAGAACTTTTATATCAGCCTTTCTGTAGCGAACAAAAACGAAAGTAGCCCGTCACCGCAGCAGAAACATCCAAGTCTTTTATGAGTGCGTTTCAAAATTTCGATTGTCGGATGCTCTCTTAAAGTTGATATTCAAAATTTTGTAATTAATGACAAACAGAAAGACCAGTTCTTCACGACCAGCGTATTCATTAAGTTTTTTGCGCTTAAATTTTAACACTAGGAATAAGATACACGCGAGTGACCCGGAATAGGAGACGACCCGGAATTGGCGACTCCACTGTACGATAGAGTACTTTAGAGTACGCTAGTAATATTTTATAATTTAATGCAATTAAACTACTTTTTATATGTTTTTCTACTTAAGTTTAACATATTGAATTTATATTTTAAAAGAAAATTGTAAGTTTTCTGTATTTTAGGAGTTATTTCAATTTTTGATTTCAGGTTACGGTTGATCGTTTGATCCCGATCTAATTGAACTATAAACATATTAAAATGTCTCATTGTGAAATATTATGTGAAAAATTATTTACACATGCAATTAATTTAATATTTGATAAAATTTAGATGTAAGTCTTAAGTGAGAAAGTCTGAAACAATATAGTAATCAATGGTAATCGAGATTTGGGTATTAGCTATAGGTATACCGTAATCTTTAATGCATTTAATTTTGGATGTTATTTCCTGTCAAAATATCGCTAAAAAACAAATATTTGAAACAAATATTGGAAAATAAGTATATAATAATGATTAATCAAGTTGTACATACATAAATAAACAATTTAATTGCTTTAAATAACATATTTTTTCTAGCGTACTCTAAAGTACTCTATCGTACTCTAGCGTACTCTGTTTAGTAGTACCCTTTCTTAATTAAGATAATTAATTTTATAGCTTGAAATAGCTATGTAGCTTTAATATGTTGACGGTGCGACCGTTAGGGTGAAAGCATATACTTATCCATTTTCATTTAGATTAGACATGTTAGCTATGGAACATGATTATTGAAAGCACTTCTCAGATTAAAAAACAATGCTTTATATTTAAGAGCCTTCATAACCATTTCCAAAACAGTTTCATTTTTTAAAATCGGTTGAAAATAAAGAAGTTATGATAATTAATTTTTGTTTTTATGTTTTCACATGACTTGAAACAAAAATTGTTGCCATTTTTAAAAAAAATCACAGGGACAAAATCTATTAAGCTGCTGTTCTTCATTTAATGCAAAGTTCTTTACAATAACTACATAAACAAAAAAATATGTGTTTCCTAGTGTATACAGTAAAACTCGGTTATAACGAAGTCGCTGGGACCTATGAAATTACTTCGTTATATCCGTAATTCGTTCTAACCGTATAAGAAATGCATTAAATTTATATAGCTGGGGATCCAAAATGACTTCGCTATATCCGTGAATTCGCAATATCAGTGTTCGTACTAACCAAGTTTTACTGTATTATATATTTATAACATGAAAATCAAATATTGTACGGTTGCCAGAACTTTTAAGTTTGAAATGTAGTAACCGTTTTCACCTTCTTTTTCATTCTATGCGAGATAGAAACTTAAAACATATCATGATCAGATAGTTTGTAATTACATGATTTATTTGTATTCATGTTCAAGAAGATAAATGACTCAATTCTAAGTCCAATAATTTCTCATTAACCTACTTTAAATATACACTACATATGTTGTTCCTCTGATAGTCTGTTATGTGCAAAGTTCTCCTTGATTAATTGCACTGTAATTTCTAAATTAAATTTGAATTATTGTTGATATATTTATATGAAGTAAATCAAATTGATCTGTACTAGTGTAGTTTGATATGGATAAGCTTGGCTTGAAAAAGGGGGGGGGGGGTTGTAACGATCTTCATGTGTAAATGGAATTATCAAGTAACTTATCATTTCTTGAGTGTGTATATGTGTATTTAGAAAAGCATCTGTAATTTTCAATGAAATTCAATATAAAAAGTGAAAAGCCGACACTGTTACATGCTGAATATCCCCCCCCCCCCCTTCTGGTATGATCATCACCATTGTACGTCACCTAACACAGTCAAATAAACTAAATTGTTGAAAGCAAGATATTAACATGGTGTGTGACCATTTTGCACCCTGCAATTTAATAGGATCCTGACAGCAAAGGGTAAATAACCATAGGCTAAAATAGTCCATGTCATAAAACATGATTTGGTGTTGAATACAAGGATTTAAAATAATTTTTAAGTAAAATTCTCATAGAAATTACTTTACTGTTTCATAAAAATCGGGTCTTTTGGGTGTATATTCTGAAATTCATTTTTTTCTCGAGAAAGAAACATTTCATTATTATTTTTTCCCCATTAAAATGATGCAATTAATTGATTTTCATTGATATACACTTGCAGTAATACTTCAAGAAGGTTTCTGAAAAACTTTCAGGACTCTACATGTCATCGTCTCACTGTATAAGTCCGTAACACACGACCACCCTATTGTTTATTTTTTACACTATTTTTTGACAACAAAATTTTGTCAAATTTTGGAGTTATTGCCCTTTGCTTTTCCATTGCTAGACATATAGATCTGCACGTGACATTCGGTGCGTATTAGATTCTGACGTCATATGACGTCGTTTGTATGTTGCTTTAGCAAACCGAAGCCTGAACAAGGCTGATTTCAATCAGTTTATGACTATCTTTCTGCAATAAACAAATAAATTCATTAAATCAAGACAAGTTTATTATTCGTTGCTCTAGAGTTTGTGTATGAAGTGATGCATTGTGGGTCTAAATTACTGCGGTAAAAAATTCTTTGGAATGAATGTGCAGTATTCTGAATTTTCTCTTTGCCCAGGCATTGTCATCAGAGCTCGCAGTTACGTGCATCACTTTGCGACCCTTGCTGCACTCGCTATTAATCTATTCAAAATAGCTTTGTAAAGCTTTTTAAATGCAGTCAAAAGTATTTTGCAAGTCCTATATGACAATGTATTATGAGTCTTTAATAAAAAGGAAAAAGCATAGATACATGTAGTATTGCAGCTGTTGAATACTTTTAATTAAGCAAAAGATGAATTTCCATTTTCTTAAGAGCTCAGGTACACTACCGTTAATGGAAGGTAATTTTCAGCACAATGTTTTTGTCTCTACTCTAGCATTCTACAATTAATTGAATATGAGTCCCCAAGCATGACAGTCTACTATTTGTTAATACAAATCAGAAGCGACACACGGTTTTCGTCAATTTACTGCATACTTTATTTACTTCATCATAAAAAACAATAGAGTTTCTTTTTTACTTTATACAGCCAAAATTGAAAGATTATTTCCAAAGACACTGCTCGATGCTCACATTTAAAATTGTAGTTTTAGATGATAAATACAGTGAACTTTCAGATATCTGGATGCCAGATATCCGAATGCTTCAGTATTCAGACAATTTTTCATCGGAACTAAAATTTTTAACGTTATTTTTTCTTGTGTAACTGGTAATTCAGGTATCCAGACACTTCACATATCTGGACAATTTGACTAGGAACCAAAGCGTCCGGATAAATGAGGTATCATTGTAGTTGCTTCCAATACGTACCGTACAAACCTTGTGACGTTTGCATGTCTTTATACTTTTGATATTTGACTGAGGGGTTAAATGATAATTGTGCACCTTGTGCTGCTGTCTAAAACTATGTAAAGAAAACTGATAGCCAATTTACATGCAAATTTAAGCTGATGTGTCATCAGATAATCTTGTCGTCTAGACCTGTTTAAGTTACTGTGCACTCCCCTATGTGCGATGAGGCATGAATAAGTATGATGGTATGGTTAAGGCAGTGTTTGAAATAAATGTTGCTCAACCGCCTGAGATGCACAAATTTTGTCACAGGCAAACAGATTTGTAACAGATCACAGATTTGACACCCGACTGAAAATGAAAAACTTTTCAAAAACTTGACCTTGGTCATGACTTTTGAATGAAAAATAAAGGGCTTTTCTCATTTGGATTCAAAACAAAGGCGCACATGGATCTTAAAAAATAGATCGAAAACTTGGAATGGTTTAAGTAACAATCTTTTAAAATCTTCTCAAAAACAGCAAAGTGGTGATATGGAAGCATTCTCTGGTGATATAGTGTATAAATAAATTGGTTAAGTTAAACCCCCCTTTGGGTAGGATGGGGCCACAATGGGGATCAAAGTTTCACATTGCAATATATAGGGGAGAATCTTCCCTAGAACAGCAAAGCCATGGTTAATATTGTACTGATATGGAAGTCATTGGAAGAAGCCTCAAGTAGTGTAGATTCTGTTTAAATTGTACTTAAGTTAAAACTGGAGACATATTGCAAGTGATGAAAAATACACATAGTAAAAAAGATATTTCACATACAGCAAAACTCGTTTACTACGAACACGGATATAGCGAAACTATTTTAGATCCCCAGCTATATAAATTTAACAATTTCCTTATATGGATGTAACAAGTAATTGATGTAGCAAAGTAATTTCATAGGTCCCGGTGATTTTGTTATAACTTTGTTTTACTGTATTTCATAAATTAGTATTATTGTTGTTTAGATGAATTAACCCCATTTTATTTTCACAGAATGTATGCGATGGGCTGCATCATGGTTTTGAAGGAAAAGGTTACACTATTTATTACAGACAGCAAGAAAACATCATTGAACACCACCAACTAATAAGACTCTAAAGGTGGGAGAATATATGTCATGCAACCATTTATAGATTTTTAATGAAATTACTGCATTATATAAACTTGATATTCCATGTAAAGTAATTTATAAAATCAAAATAACCATTTAGTACCTTAATAATAATGTAGCGTAAACTAAAGAATTCTAAATTGATGAATGATAAGTACATGTATATTGTAATTATTATTTTAGGAATAATGGAAAATAAGATGTTTAAAGCTGTCAAAAAGCAGAGATTAGAGTTCAGTGGATTCCATGACGGTACTTTGGATAATGTTAATCAGGCAGCAATTCTCTTCCCAAGGATCTTGAGTGCTTTTAGAAGAGGCTAATAAACAAAGGACAGTCACTTACTACAGAAGAGAAGCAGGGGAGATTAGTGATATTCTGAGTGGCATGACTGCACCTTACAAAGATGTAAAACTTTAAAAATTGTGTTTACATATACAATGATTATATGATAAATGTATCTAGTAATCAATATTAATATGATTAATATTTTCAAATGTTTTTTTACATTTTACTGTTCATTAATGAAAAAAATCTTGTGTTGTATTTGAATTTGGAAATGTAAAGGAATTTATTTTAAACTGTAAACTGATATTTTTACATGTAAACATGTACTGGCGTGTGTACATGGTGTATATATTGGACTCTGACAAAAGATGATGCCTTTTCTTTTTTGGTGAAATTATTAATCACAATGATTTTTGTGCACATGATTTTTTTTTTATTTTCCATAGGCCTATAGGGTATGGTATCTATGAAACCTAGTCAGCCTTTTTGTTTGGCTATTTTTTAAATCATAGATATATTTTATTTTCTTGATAACTGAAATCCTCAAAAAATGAAATTTTGTTGTTTTTTGTTAACATGAATTATCTCCCCCTTTCAGCTTGAAATTAGAAATAATACTGTAGATATAGATATAATTTGATTAATGAAAATAAATGATTGTGTTGTATTTGGATTTGGAACTATAAAGAAATTGTTTTGAAATGCTATTTATAATTTAACATGCATATAAAATATATACATGACATTTATTTGACCGTGAAGAAAAAGTAAATTTCCCATTTTTTTGTATAAAACTCTTTAATGGCTTTTGGAAATTAATAATCAATTGCACAAAAATGTCTTTAATATTTTATTTGCCATAAGGTATGGTGTCTAGTAAATAAACACTGCCTTTCTGTTTGGCTGTAGTGTATTTTTTCTTAAAAATTTTTATCATATAGCTGAATTTAGCTGTAAATCCTTTAAAAATTGAAAATTTCAGTTTTTCTCGACATGGATTATCTCCCCTTTTCAGCTTAAAATTAAAAACTATTACTGGACGTGGTAATATTTGGATTAATTATGAAAAGTAAATAATTTAATTGTATTTGAAAATGGAAATATAAAAAAATGGTTTTGAAATGCCATTTATTTTTTACATGCAAACATATATGGCATATATTGGACTGTGACAAAAAAAGTGAAATTACCATTTGTGTACAAAATTCATCAGTTGTTCTGGGAAATTAATAATCATTTGCACAAAAATGTTTTAATAATTTTATTGACTTTAGACTATAGTCTCTATGAAACTAGTATGGCTTTTTAGTTTGGCTGTGGGGTTTTTAGAAATTTTTGATACATAAAAATCCTAAAAAATGAATATTTTACATTTTTTGCCAATATGGATTATCTCCCCTTTTTAGCTTAAAATTAGAACACATTACTGGTCATAAAAATATTTTGACTAGATATGAATAGTAACTACTTTATGCTGTATTTTAATAAGAAATAAACATAATTGTGTTTTATTGTTTATTTTTTTTTTAATTTAATCTTCATTATTGGTATTTTTACCTGTTTTTAGAGGAAATTTCAGCCATTTTTTGCCCAAAACAGTTTATTGGTTGCCATGGATACCAATGGCAGAATAAAAAAAAATATAATTTTTTGGGAGTATCTTAGCATACTCTACCAACATGCAGAGTTTGAAGAAATTCTTAAACCCCCAATGAATCACCCTCTGCATGATTTTTACACGGAGCTGTACTTAATAAGTAAGTATGACCATTTTTGAAATTTTATTGGTTTCTCTGGCGGCCCCAAAATGAGCCTACTCTTTTTGAAAAACATAGAAACGATCTTTTACCTGCAAAGAGGGTTGTTATCCTTGACAAGGGGCACCATTTAACGTCCCATCTGACGGACTCAAGGGAGACGAGAAATGAAAGAAGAAGGGAAATGAAAGAAAAATTTAGATAATATCATTCTGTGGCATGTAATAAAAATAATATGTGCGGATCTAGTAGGGGTCGAAGGGGTGGGGATGGGGTAAATTGAAATATCCAAAACTTTTCGTAAAAATTCTTCTTCAAAATACCATATGCTGCGAAAAAATGAAATTAATATGGCTTTAATACACAGGTATTATAGCCATATCAGAAATCCAGGGGGATGCCCGTTCGTAATTTGCCGGTTTATAAAGCTTCTTCATACAAACATGTATCTTAAAAATCTTCATATAATACTCACAGGTGCTTGTGGACTGGACCCCCCCCCCCCCCCCCCACTTAACATCCCAGACTCAAAGTTATTTTTTCATTTCACTGTAAAAGCTCAAGGGCTTTTTGAGATATTGCTCCAAACAAAAGTGTAACAGACGGACAGAATTATAAGACGAACGGGTTGACCGAAATAAATATCCCACTTTCGGATGGGGGGGGGGGGGGGGGGGGGGTCGGCGCAAAAATGGAAATTTAGTGAATTTTGTTTTTGACATAATCTAAGATATATGAGAGCAAGATCCATATTTGCATGCAATCATAGGATCAAGGCCCCCCCCCCCTCCCCCTTCCCCCAAACCCCTGGAATATATATCTATCCGGGTCCAAAGATATTTTTTTGGCTTTCTTTCATTAATAACATTTACAATTTACAACATACAAAATTGATACTTGCAGATAAAAAACTAGAGGTGATTAAAGATACTACGGGCATGATTTTTTTTAAAAATAAAAGTTAATATTATTTTTTTTTTAATTTTTCATATGAAATACATTGTAAATATGTACTAGACGATTAATTTATGAAAGAAGACAAAATGAATATCTTGGGACCCGATATATATGTATATTTGAGGTGGGTATGGGGAGGTTGTCTGGTCTATAAGCACTTGTGATAAGCATATGTGTGCACATACTTTTGAAGGATGCCATGACAACTACATGTAAGTGACAACTACGTTTTCATATTGTTCACACTTTTAAAAGTCCGGTATCTTTTTGTCGGTATTCTGGAATCAATTTTTTTTTACAACAGGATGGTGAATATATATTTTTTCCTTACAAATGAAGCAAGTTATAATTTCGGTTATAGTTTTTATATGTATATTGGACCTTCTGTCAAAATAACTCTGTGTGTCGTCAAAAGTATAAAGTGTATCTTCTAATTCTATATTTTGACGAACAATGTATGGTTAACAAACAATGACATAGTGGAGCATAACTTTAAGGCAAAGAAAAAACTTTACTAAAAAATGCACCACCCTACATAAATGCATATTTTCAGTCTTTCTTATAATCCACACATATAAACAGATATACATGTACACACGATCGTATATAGGAACAGGATTGAGGGGTTGGGGATAAGCCCCCCCCCCCCCAACCCCAATTATGAAGTAGATAAATAAACATTGTAATATTATAGAAAACTTAGTTACTGTATACTTGTGCCCCCTCAATAAAAACACTCATTTTGACTTCCCAAGGAATTGTTTGGTTGTGACTCAACCCCCACTGAAATTGCTTGTTTCAGGCCTGTAACATTATATAAAAAAAACAGCCCAAGATAATTTCGTTAAGATCACCATTTAATACATCATCTAAGAAGATACTGTCTACTATGAATGCTCGTTTATTTCTTTGAAGTGATATTTTAATAAATTCAAAAAGAATCTCTCTCTCTTTCTCTCTCTCTCTCTCAATACAAGATACTTTATAAAGCGCACTGCTTATTTACTTGTATTTACTTGATTGCACAGATTTTTTTTATATATTAAGCTGTAAAAAGTAACCTTTCCCCACATGAACAAGGCGCACACTAAGAGTAGTTTGTATACGTTTAATCACTGACGCATGACAACGAGTTTTCTTATCCGTCTTAAGTATTATTTATACTTATTCCTTCCGATTTTAAACTTTGTATGGGTACAAGCACTGGTCCCGAGAAAACTATCGAGATACGGGAAGTTAGGGAGAGTTTCGTTCGTTCGTAAGATGTCGGTGTTTCTATACATATTATGTTTCGATCTATACACGTTAAGTCGAGCAGTGCTTGAGTTGTGATGCGCCGTTTGTGCAAAATGCTTTCAAAAGTGGCGAAAAAATATGAAAAAGTGGTGAAAATGATTTTCTTTTAATATACCAGGACAAGGGGTTTTTTTTTTATTCAATAGTTCCATTGCTTATCTAACGCAAGCACAAGTACCAATTCAGGACGTGAAAACTGAAAAGTACGAACAATGCACATGTAGGAAATCACGTCTCGCTTTAACATAGCTGACTACATTTAGTTATTTTAGTCTGGAGCAGTAAGGGAATACAAAAAATTAATACAAGAAGTGTATGTCATCAATTTAATATTGTTGCCCGGGAAATAGATGAAGACAAAATCCTACATTCGTAAAATCAGTCTTGAGGTAAGGTTCGAACGAATGGTCTTATTTTCAATCACAGAGCTTAATCTGTCAACACCTATTAATTAAATAAAGTTTGAATGCAGTTGATTTCATAGTCCTAAATTAATAAATAAGAAATTACTATTTCTCCTTTATACGTACAAGTATATAGACATACCTTTGACCCTTAGACCTCAAAATCATTCATAAGTTAAACGTGAAAAACGACAGACCAAATATTTTTCAATGGAAATTATTCTTTATCATTAAACTGCATGACATTGAGTGATAAAGGCAACTGAATGATGCTTCTGAATGATTATAAGAAAGACTATAATCGAAAAGATTAACGGAACGCTTCTAATCGGATGACAATTCAGCAAAACGATACTGTTTCAAAGTATAACATTTCTTCAAGAAATTGTGGGATGTATTGAATATAAATTAGAATCAGACTCATGTATCATCTGTCATCAAAAATATATTTGACTTAATGACTTTGAATTACAGACTGGTAAAGTACGGATGTATGATAGAAGTAAAATTACAATGCAAAATTGGCTAAATTGAATGTTGTCATATCTTGATGAAATTTGGTGGGTAGTTAGACTTTGTAAAATGTTATTCATAAAAGCAAAAATCCCCAGGAACTTCATAATCTAATTTATTATACTTTCATGTTAAATACTAAAATCTGATTGGTTTAGACGCAGTTAACAATCCGTTCGATTACCCGGAGCCTTAGCAACACACGTGACAACGGGTAACACAACGGTAATGCCACATGCGTGGAAATTATGCGCGTACGGTTCACCGTAGAATTCTCTAAACGTCAGTTGCGCGTTTGAAAGAACCGGAATTAACTTGACATCGATAAAAACTTGACGTCAATAAAAGCTTGCGTCCGATATAGCTTACTTGAAAACAACAAACGACAGACGATACATGCTTGCGAGTGTAGGAAACATGCTTGCGAGCCAGAAATAACGAAACTTTATAAGATAAATGACTCTAATTTGAGTATCAAACAAACAATAAGGAGATTAGTGAACCGGTGAGTGTGAAAGCTTTCTATACATGAACGTAAAGACGATCGACGGTTTTTTTTGCTGACGTCCTAAATCAATAAGACATTCAGTATAATAAAATAAATGGTGCCTGTTTTGGAGGGTAACATTTGAAATTGACACCCCTCGGAAAACCATTGTCAACCTCCGCTGACGCGTCGGTTAACAATGGTTTTCCTTGGGGTGTCAATTTCAAATGTTACCCTCCAAAACAGGCACCATTTATATAATGGCAGCCGTAGGAAACCTTTTGGCACATTAAAATGCACT
Source organism: Saccostrea cuccullata (assembly GCF_032062105.1). NCBI lineage: Eukaryota > Metazoa > Mollusca > Bivalvia > Ostreida > Ostreidae > Saccostrea > Saccostrea cuccullata. The sequence continues at coordinate 20,116 of NW_026931357.1, read as the reverse complement.
TCAATAATTCGCATTTTTCTTTACTCCTCTGATCTGCCTCTGGGAATTAAGTAACCAATTGAAAGTAACCATGCTACATGTAAGTATATAGTTATCATTAGAAATAGTGTCTCTTTTGAAATCGTGAACTTTATGGCTTTTGGTTTAAAACACGAACTTAATACAATTGCCGTAAGGTGGTTGCATGATACTCAGGTAACCGATAAAGCCCGTGAGTCTCTTGTTAGTTTATCTATCTTTAGGGAGAATTTTCAGGATCATGCAAATTCCATTGAGAAGAGTAACAAACTATTTTCCATTCTTTTGTTCAGTCTAAATTTGGGTCCATAATGGAAAGAACCTGAAACAATACAAAAAAAAACAAAAAACAATGGTCTAATTGTAAATTGATAGAAAAATTTACATGAGAACTGGAATTTATTTTATATATGAGGGAGGTAATTAAGTTCATATATTTCCTTTTACAAGTACAGATACACTCTTAAAAAAGTTTTACTTAGTAGTCATTTTTTACTTGAAATAACAAAGATAAGTAATAGATAATTACTAACCATTTACTTAAAATTTAAAATCAATATATGTCAATTACTAGATTCAAATGTTTTACTTGATTTTTGTATTTTAAAGAATTGTTTTACTTACACACTAAAAAGTTTTACTTAGTAATTTATATTTACTTAAAATTGTGTATATAAGTAATAACATTACTTGGTCTTTACTTACAGTTTACCACTATTTACTATATAATTAATATTTTAATGCCCCCGTAAACGAAGTTTCGGGCGTATATAGTTTTTGTCGTGTCCGTCTGTCTGTCTAGCTGTCTCTCTGTTTGTCTGTTTATCCGCAGAAACTTTAACCTTGCCCATAACTTTTGATTTAGCGGAGCTATGACTTTCATATTTTACACGTGTATTTCTTGTGACAAGACCTTTCTTTGAGTATCACCAAATTTGACCTTGACCTTGAAGTTTGACTCAATTATACACAAAAAATCCAAACTTATTCTTTATCCAAATCTTTTGAACGGTAAATACCAGGACATGTATACGTCACATATATATTTTTTGTTGAAAGAACTTTCATTGAATACCAACAACTATGAAATTTTGACCTTGACCTTGGAGATTTCCATCCTTGTGAAAAAACTTTAACCTTGGCCATAACGTTTGAACGGTAAGAAATAGTGCTTTCATTCTTACATATATGTAATCATTTTGAGAAGACCATTCATAGAATACCAAGAACTTTGACCCTTTGACCTTGACCTGGGAGTTTGACCCACTTTTAAAAAGCAAACCTTGACTGTTACTTTAAAAGGATTAAGGTTAGTGCATTCATACTTTACATAGTTCATCCTTGTGACAAGACCTTTCTTTGGGTACCACCAAATCTGTCCCTTTGTCCTTGACCTTGGCGTTTGACTTACATTTCAAAATTGGTAATCTTGACCATAACTTCTGAAGGGTTGAGGCAAGTGTTTCCATATATCACATATGTATTTTTTTGGCAAGACCTTTCATTAGATACCAATAACCTTGACCTTTTGACCTTGGAGATATCAAGAAATCCCAATAATTTAAATTTGCATATAAGAAAAGTTTAACCTTTGATATGTTGCCATACAGGCCGAGGCATAGGTGTTTCACAAACACATCTTGTTTGAATTGTATTTAATTGATTTACTTAAAACAAAAATTTATTTACTAAATCAAGGAGAATTCAGATCAGTAATTACTTAAATATGGTAGTCTAATCACTAATTGTCTGTGAGGATGAGTTATCTTTCTTCTAAATATTCCTTCATGTGAAAAAAAAGTCACACTAATAAAAATGCGATATTAAGTACTTGAAATGTTTAACCATTTTTAAAATGGTCCTTAAAAAGATACAACTTATTCAATTTTTAAGGCTTTCGAAGTTGGAATCAAATGTTTTATTGATATATATAATAAAACAATTACAAAGAAATTGGCAAACGAAATAGAAAGTATAATTGTTTCCATCAGAAGTAGAATTCTTCTATTAAACTATTCAGAGGGCCCAATTAGGGAACTCTGATAAAGAAATCTGTGAGTAGTACTCACATGTCAGAGGGTCGGTACCTTGCACTGTTTCCAGTAAATAATATCGATTTTAGTAAATATGATAAGTATTTCATTTACTTAGTATTCTTTTGAGTAATAATATTCTAGATTTTAATTAATTTCAGAATTACATTTACTTAGTAATAATTCATAAAATTTAGTAAATAGAAAGCATATTATCTCTAAATTAAGTAATAATAATTTAACAAAAATGAGTAGTTCATTTACTAACTTTAAGTAATACAATTCCTATAATTTAAGTAATTCTATTGATACTTAGTAAATCATTTTATAAGTAAATGAATTCATCCTTATTACTAATTATGATTACAATTACTAACCATGATAGTCATTTACTTGCTATTCTGACTAAATGGATTACTAATAATTACTAGTTTTTCGTAATCTAATATCTTATTTTAAAAACAACAAGTAAAACTTTTTTTAGAGTGTATAACTTACTTGATATAAATTCTTTTAAGCGTCTGCTACACGTACATAGCTTGCATACCCACGGGGTTGGATTCATGTATTTCAGATAAGTTTCGAATCAGAGTGAAGATATTTGTTGAAGCTTATGACAACATCTTGCGTACCAAAACTGAGATGAAGCATTGTGATCATTATATCATTGGAAAAGAAGCATGTATATTACAATCGCTGGAGTTATTTTTTTAACTGATAATGAACTTAGCTAAGTAAAAAAAAATTCAATAAAGTCAATGCTATATTAACTTAAAACATCCATGTGTTATTTTTTGGGCAGGCATAATGATCAAATTTAATTAACAGTTTTCTTAAAACCGAAAAAGAAGCAAAACTGTCCATTAGAAATCAAGAAAACTACACCTCTTAACCTTTCTTAAAAGTGTAATCTAGTTCTACTTTCTCTTTTAAAAAAACACGATGTTTAAATACACTTTTATTATTGGATAACTTTTTAAGTAATATAAAGGTATATAGATACAATTTACGCACACAAAATTATTAAGCAAAAGACATTTAATTTCAGAACAAAAATATCAATACTGAAACTTGCAGGGACAAAAAAGGAGTCAGATCTGTATCCCATATCTTAGTATTATATTGTTTTACGTCCCATTCGAGAATATTTTACCCATACAGAGATACCATATCTAAGCTTTTGTAATTAAAGGATATCTAAACATGATTTTTTTTATTGGCAAAATGTATTAATATCTTGGTATGAATATTTAGCGGGTTGAAAAAGTTCCACGGTTGTGTATGTGTTACTATATTATTCCTCTATCTTACTCTTTGCAAAATTTGACAAATTGATCAACTGCATGAACAATGACAATATTCAGAAAATGTTTTTAAGGATGATCTGGTGTTTAAAGGCATCTTCCTTTTGTCTAAAATGAAGAAAAATAATGGCGTATGCAGGTTAATACTTCTGTACAGAACCGACCAGACCAAACCTGACAGCCGTCCCACAGCAGTCCCACAGCGGTTCTAGCAGTCCCATTAGTCGAACAAAGCAGTCCAAGCAGTTCTAGTGGGCGGGGTTTATTAATTTAATGGGTGGAGCTTACTCAGAAAAGAGATTACCAAAAAACAATGGAACTATGAAAGGCAGTTGAAATTGATTCTGGATAGCATCAACAAACTTCTAAAATTCGCACATGTACATGTATGCGACAGTCATTTCTGAACAGTACACGCATAGAAAGGATTTGAAATAATATTTATTGAAGGAAGACTTTCACACCTAATAATAACATGAATATTTAATCACATGTATGTGGTTTATTAATATTTCATCAAAATAATTCTATTTCATTATTTTATGTGATTAATATTTGTAATTTTAAGTCCTGATTATTGTCACTTCCGTCAGCCATATCATGATTGCAGGAAATTTATACTGATTGCAATTATGCAAAACGATGTCTGTAACTCTAAAGCATTACAGATTGTGATCACAAAATTGCCATCATCAATTTGCGCGTTATTTTGGCTCTTTATCACTTTCCCCAAGTGAAGCCATATATTTCATCTTTGAGTAGTTTTGACGAGCGATTTTAGTGTAAAGTAACCAAAATACACATCTAACACTTTTCATAATTTTCGGACGCATAATCAAAATATTTTCGCATGGAGAGAAATGCTACAGGGACCTGGAAGAACTTTTAAACCATGTATATAGAGACTGCTTTATTTGTCGTTAAGGAGTGAGCATACCCTGCGGACGGTCACACCCGCCGTATGCTTTTTGTCATTAAATAATGGGTTAATCTATCAACAATTCAATATGTAAATAATGACTTAGAAATTAATATATCATCATTTGACTCAATGATAGATTTTATATGCTGACAGAGTTATTGGATCGACCGTGGAACTTACAAAATGATGATTTCAAGGAGACTGATGATATACTTGTTGAATCAACTTGCTTGTCAATAACTTACCTCGTTTTAGAAATTGTTCATACTTAGATCATGCCTTTGCATATTGAATTCACTGAGAGCTATAGGATATAAACCCAGTATGAAGGAGATGAAGGTATATTGCATCAGAAAGGGAAGACGACGATTTAAAACTTAAAATCATCGCATTTGTCAACACACTTTCTTGCTTAGATTACCATTAACGTCTTTTTCTAGTATTATATCCAAATATGGAACAGATGTATCAGACCCATTTATTTCATGTTTACTGGAATACATAGTATTGACATATAAATGAAAAAAAAAAATTATTTGTCCGTACGTTGTGAGTTTATGAGTTTATCTTAATGTCGCATTGAAGATCACAAGCCACTAGAAAGTGTTTTTTTTTCTTTTCACGTGTACAATACTGAATAAATTCTACCCTATGTGATTGTTATTTACTGAGGAGGTGCAATTGGTACCCATTGGAATTTCAATATATGTTTAGAAGACCCTATCTCCACAAACCACGTAGATATTGTCAATCAGAAACTCAAGCATATTTTAAACATCAGTTTCAGAGTATTTGTGTGTATCATGTGTATGATAAGAATGTTTTAAACAAATTAATTTTGCAAATGACCAATAACAAGGCTAGTAATTTTACAAGTTCTATTTTTGTCAATCAACAAAAATTTTCAAGAGATTTACGAGGACCCAATCAACCGATTCCGATATGAATTCATACATCGTGCATGTATTCTAATTTTAAAACATGAAATTCCTTCCTAACAAAGCGGCTGCAGTAAGATAAAAAAACATGAAGGTATTTTGGTGATTTTTTTTAACAGAACATAAAAAGGGTTTGCTAATGTATATTTAGACAATTAAACAATGGGCTTGATAATCAGAGGTACTTTTAAATTAAAAGGCAGAGATTTTTTACAGGCGGTAAATTCCAGTGAGGGAGGGGCTTATTTTGTACAGGTGTACATGACTTGAGGGCTAGAAGTCTACCTGTGGTCATCTGTCTTCTAATCTCTATGCACAGGAAGTGATTTGATACACATTGAAATACCAAGATGTCAAACTTTACCTGTTTTTAAAATTTTGAGATAAATTAAATTCGAATTTAAAAGTTGTAAGTAAAGTTTTTTTCTCAATAATCTATATTGATTTATTTTTGAATATTTAATAACACACATTTCCGTTAAAGGAAATTATGATATCATACTATAAATTAAAGTATTAAAACAAAGATTATTTTAGATGTTAGTGTATGTGTTAATTTAACAGAAATCTATTAACGACCAAATTAGACTTAATTTATTCATCGACAGCATCCCATCTATTAAATGAAAAGAGAGCTGTGTAAACTACATTTCATTTCTTTAACAAAAAATAGGCTTCGTCACCATGAAACATGTAAAAAAACCAGATGATTCGTAAATTCTTATCTGAATAACAAAGGACAATTTAAAGAATCTATGATTAGAAACGTTCATCAATATTTTTAGATTTAATTACTTCACACAGTATAAGTAGGTTTTAACGCTGATATCTGCATGTTGTATGTACGTACCTTTCTAAAATGCCATTGCCTAATTGTTAATATACAAAACAAAAACAGATCTACCACCGGTGTGTCTGACGCTTGCCCTGCAGTTTTATTTTACTTATTTTTATTTTTTTTTTTTTTGTTCAGTTTTATGAAATTTGTTGTGTTTGTATACATGTTAATCTATTTTGTTTTTATTTGTTTTAAACAATCTCTTATTCTTATACTTTGAAGGTATCCATTTTCTTCGTTATGATATACGCCTAGAGTGGTTATATATTTTTATGCGCAACAATATTGTATGAACTAAGTACAGGGGAGGGGGGGGGGGGTAAATTAATTCAATTTTTTTCAAGTCATGCAGGCACACGAAAATAATGACGTCGCACCAACGTAATATAACGTCGTGATGAAAATATAATACTTCTGATGAAAAATTGTAAAACTTTAAAGTTTTTTTGCAAGAAATTGAGTGAGAACACATATTAATTTTTTTTTAATAAATCGCTTCTAAATTAACTTCACATTCATTGAATCATGTAATATAAAATTCGTCTGCTTCGTTTTAATGTTATGATTATAGTTTTGAAATGCGTATACCGGCGGAAAACGGACATTTTACTATATATTTCATTGAAAAAGAGTCACTTGTTCTCATCAACATTAGCGCATTTGAATGACGATTACAATCTAACCACGCAGACGAATCTCAAAAAAATTTCAGAAAGAAAAATTTAAAACGAGAGGAGTTAGCTGACAAATTTTTAGCCTATATTTTAAGGCAGACAGTAAACCAGCGATCTACCTTAAACTGTATCATATTATAATCCTTTCAAATACTAAAAGCTATTTATAATTTATATATTATAAAGCTAAATATTTTCATAGTATTACACTTTCTCTATACCATATGCTCGGTATACATCAAAGGATAGAAGATAAATTTTAAGGTCCCCACGAGCACCAAACAAAATGTACAGGGTATACACAGGGACCATTAAATAAATGTCAATCAAGTTCCAGCATCCAATGATGGACCTTCATGCACTTGATTGACACGTCTACCCAGACCAGGTATTTTCAAAGCGGTGCTTAAAATCTCTGCCTTTAAAGGCAAATTGGAATACAGAGATCAAAACTTCATCTTCTACCGGTTTTGTTATGTGCCCTGACTCAGGCTGACTGATCATCACAGCGGGATCGTCGTATTTGTAAAGTCCCAGGTAAGATCTTCCCACTACTCCAGAAGTGGATTAGTATAACTTCCTGCTTTCTACTTTTGTGTCCGGAATGATAATAAATGAAAGTATACACAAGATTGATATTTTTATATGCGTAATTTATGAAGCTTGTTTATTTTTTTACGGAAAGTTGTACACACAGTACAGCGAATTGGTCAATAATTATCATGATAAGTTTATTGTTTGATTAAGCAAAATTAAGAGTGGAATCAGATTATTGCAAATTGTTGGCACTTGAGTATTTTAAGGACTTTTTAAATGGGTGTTGAGGTATCCACGTTCCCTCTAACACAAAACTAGGTAATGCTGAGTACATACATCTATACCTATAAATTCATAAATTTTGCAAATAAACTCCGAAACGTAGTATTTACTTACTTCTCTAACGATACACTATACAAAAGATGATGTCCTTAAATTATATTTAGACTTCACTCGGATAGTAAGTATCGTAAATTAAATGAAAAGTCTATTTCAATTTCCTAAAAAAAAAACATGAAATAGCATAAACATGAGTATGGTGGCGTTTCCGGTTTGCGGATCTAAGAAACTGACAAATTTTAAAGAACCTGAAAACAAACAATCGTTTATTTATTTCATAAAATGCCACCACTGAATTATTCAATCAAAAACTTGATTTCAATGATATATATATATATATATATATATATATATATATATATATATATATATATATATATATATATATATATATATATATATATATATATATATATATATTATGCTTCCTCTTTCCAGCAAAAATTAAATGAACAGTAACCTAGAATACTATAACTTAACACACATGTATATGTTGAAATTGTTGTTTATTAAGACTTGATATATTTCAAGCTAGTATATACAAAAAACAAAATGTGGCAAGCAAACACCGGTTGAGACCAATTACAATTTACAGGCATTAGCAAAATGTACAAGTCTAGAATGACAAACCTGTATATTAGAAGTTTTGTAACTATAACCATTGCAAACACAATAAGTGGTATAATACATCAAAATTACAATATTCCAAAATACTTGTATGCAAACATACATGACTAGAAAAATCATTGTAAGTGGCAGAAGGTGAGGTCCAAAGGCTCATAGCTCAAATTCTTTTTTATAAAAAATGGGAGAGGTGGGAGGGTTTAAAAAATTTTTCTCAGCCTCCTCACAAAAAATGTCTACTGTCTTACAAACTGTATAAAGTGACGCTAACTCTCGACCAATCAGATTGCATCATTGAACCTGAGGCTCCCAGCAGGGAAAAATTGCATAGGCCCTTATAATGGTTTACAGTTACAACTAATTTACTACATAAACAATATATATGTTGAACATAACACAAAATGAACACAACTTGCAATATTAAATCATTCGTCAGCATAAAATTATTTACTGTCATAAATGATATTTATGCTTCCTCTTTCCAGCAAAAATTAAATGAACAGTAACCTAGAATACTATAACTTAACACACATGTATATGTTGAAATTGTTGTTTATTAAGACTTGATATATTTCAAGCTAGTATATACAAAAAACAAAATGTGGCAAGCAAACACCGGTTGAGACCAATTACAATTTACAGGCATTAGCAAAATGTACAAGTCTAGAATGACAAACCTGTATATTAGAAGTTTTGTAACTATAACCATTGCAAACACAATAAGTGGTATAATACATCAAAATTACAATATTCCAAAATACTTGTATGCAAACATACATGACTAGAAAAATCATTGTAAGTGGCAGAAGGTGAGGTCCAAAGGCTCCAAAAGTTGAGGAGATTTGCCAAATCTCTGAAACTACCCCACCAGAAGCCACGCATGAATATGAAACAAGGTCTCAACCGGTTAAGCTCCAACTCGAAGAGTATCACAAGCAAACCAAAAAACCTGTTCTAAAACTTCATTCAAATTTTATTAATGACTAGAAGTAAGTACAAATTGATTAAAAATCCCAAAACAGTTTAACTCTAAGGAATAAAACTTAAATTGTGCACTGAGGTATTATATACATTAAGTCACTAGCCCCAAGCAAGTAACAAGTCATTACATGTATACACTTAACTTCAAATTGGGGAATTGTGGTGTTTTACAGTCTTTCATGTTCCAAACAAGAAAAGCTGCTAGCCCCAGCAAGCAACTTTCAGATCACAAATGTCAGGCAACAAAAATTAAGAAAAGCTGCTGGCCCCAGCAAGCAACTTTCAGATCACAAATGTCACGCAACAAAATTTAAGAAAAGCTGCTGGCCCCAGCAAGCAACTTTCAGGTCACAAATGTCAGGCAACAAAAATTAAGAACTGGTTCCATACCCAACAGGAAACAGAATAATCTTCTAACAGATGAAATAAATGAGAGCTACCAGCCCAAGCAGGTAACTTGGCATTTAAGTAAACGGGGTTATATGGCTAAGCAGGGGAAAAGCCCTTGTCATGGTACAATTTGTGGTATCTTACATATTAGAGCGGATATACTTTAAGAAAGCATTTGAATGCCATCTACCCATTGACCTGATTTGGGCATCAGATAGGCCTTTATCTGCTGCTACAGTAGCAGCCCCGATACGAAAACTATGACCCTTATAACGTGAACTATCCAAATTACAAAGGCGTAAGCAACTCCGCAAAGTTCTGTCGAAAGTGGTACGCAGAATGGGTGATCCTGTATTTGAAACAAACATTGGACCTTGGCAATTTGTTCTAACTTTCAAATAATCAGTGGTTGCTGATATAGCCGAAATTTTACAATCACCATGAGCAAAGGAGATGACCTTTGGTACCCCATTAGAGTTATGTTTGAATTTTTTGAAACACACATTTATAGCAGTGATTTTACCCTTAACAGAGGAAAGTGTTACATCTGCTAATTGTACTACATCACTAGCTTTCTCAGGGGCTGCACATATCAGCTCTCCTATTCTAGCAAATGATGAAAATGCAAACAGAAATAGCGCTTTGAACAATGATTGTGTATACTTATCGTTAATAACATCTGGGATAACGTCAAGAAGACGATTCAGTATATTTGTGGTAATGGGTAAACGAATATCGAATGTATTGCCTAGTCGATAAGCCCCTGCCACTAACTTTTGAATGACAAATGCACGAGTTGGATCTTCAAAGTTCAACATCTTATGAGCATAAGCTATTGCAGACAAATATGTTGATATTGTTCTGGGAGAGAAGGCTTCTTGAAACAAATATGACACAAAAAGAGCCACTGTAGTTACACTGAATGGGACACTGTTGGGTATCTTAAAAGACCCAGAGAATGTATCAAATGTTGTCCATGCTCTTTTATAAGTAAGTTTTGTAGAAGGGGCTAATGCAGCTGAGGCCAATTTTGCAATGTTGTCCAAAAGTTGTTTGGCATCAATTCCTCTGGAATTGCTGACGGCTCCCTTCGTGCATCTGGTGCCAAATGTAGAAACTCTTGTACCTGCAACCGAGAAAGACTATCCGCTAGAACATTATTCTTACCCGGTATATGCTTAGCGCGGAAATTGATATTATGTTTCAAACATGTGAGTACAAGATATCTAACCATCTGCATGACCCTATTATCCTTACTTGACTGTTTATTAATGACAGAAACTAATGCTTCATTGTCCGTAAAAAATAAGATGGAGTGATTTGCCCACAAATCTCCCCAAATACACACTGCTAGCACAATTGGATAGAATTCTAGTGTCATGATATTTAAATTTCTCCATTGCTCTGGGAAAGAACCGAAAAACCATCTTGAATTGTAAATACCTGAAAAACCTTTGGATTTTGCCGCATCAGTAAACAACTTCATGGAGTTAATTGATAAATATTGCTCTTCTAAAAACATAGTTTTGCCATTATAACTACTAAGAAATGCAAGCCACATAGCCATGTCTTCCTTACACTCTCTATGAACTGTTAAGAATTTTTGCTCTTCTGAAATTCCTAAAAGCAAATTTATCATACGTCTTAAAAAGGCCCTCCCTGGTAGTATGACTGAGCAAGCAAAGTTCAAGACTCCAATAAGTGACTGCATTTCTTTTACCCTACACTTGTCTATGTTTTGAAACTTAGACAACAAGCCTATACATTTTTCAATTTTGTCACTTGGCAAACGGGTCTCTTTAAGTCTAATGTCAATTGTTATGCCAACAAATTCAATGACCTGAGTAGGAAGAACTGTTTTATCTGCAGCTAACGGAATGCCTATATCTTCACATATTTCAAGAAATTCTTTAAATTTTTTCAATGCTAACGGCTTGGACTTTTCAATAAAAAGAAAATCATCTAGTATGTGAACAACCGCCTGAACACCTAATCTGTGGACTGCAATCCACTCAAGGGCAGTACTAAACTCTTCGAAAATTTTGCAGCTAGTGCGGCAACCCATTGGTAAACATCTGTCATAATAATAATTGTCTTCCCAATGAAAACCTAATAACTCATAATCATTCGGAGAAACAGGTAAAATGCGAAAAGCTGATCTTATGTCTGTTTTACAACAAAATGCACCCTCCCCAATAGCCTTGATATGTGAAATAGCCTCACTAATTCCAGAATAATGAACAGCTGCTGCCTCATCCGTTATTCCCGCATTTACTGAGCCTTCTTTTCGATTAGGATAAGATAAATGGTGTATCAACCGATACTGATTTGGCGATTTTTTAGGAACAATACCTAAGGGGGAAATTTTCATATTATTAAAAGGTGGTTGACTAAAGGGACCCTTGATCCGACCAGCACTTAATTCCTTGGAAATTTTATCAGAAACAATATCAGGGTGTTCTAATGCTGATTTGAGGTTAGGACTGAATTGATGTCCCCTTTCCCCTGTAAATTCTAGACTGAAACCGTATTTGAAACCATTTATCAAGTACTGTGCTTTATTATTGTCATACCCTTCTAAATAATGTTCAATCTGTTTATTCTGATGGGGGTGGGAAGATGGTTAATCTTTTTTATCAACAGATTGGGAAGAGCTAGTTTTTGTGTATGTTTGTCTTTTGTTGTAATTTGCTCTGTCATTATTTTTCCAACATTGGGATTTTGGGTGGTCTTTGTAGCAAGTTGCACAGATGTGGGGGAATTTGCATTCAGAGTGGCATGATTTTCCTTCATTGAACCTGAAGCAGTACTGACGAAAGGGCTGCTTCCGAAAAGAACCTACACTACCTTGGGAACCTCCCAGTTTTTTCATAAGGGCCCTACTGTAAAGAACTTGATCTATGTGTCTCCATGACAAGGACCTGTCCCCTTGTTTTGCCTTTCGAAAATTAATGTCATAGTGATACCAGTCCCCCCATCTTTCTGTAATGATCTGATTAAATCCATATAGATGGCTAAATCCTCGTGCAAATCAACCTCAGTATTGTTGAAGTGTCTAAGAACCGAAGCGTAAATACTAAAGGCATCAGTCCACGCTTCGATTGTCAGAAACTTCTTCTTCTTCCCTGAACTCAGACCCACTCTACCTTTGTTTTTTACTGCTAAGTGAAAATCTAAAAACTCTATATCAGAAGGGGGATCTAACACATCTGACATTTCAATGAATTCATTAGCACAAATTTTTTCTTTGATTTTCGTAGATACCTTGGTGTATAAGGGCCTGCCTAGTGGTTTATACATGTCATTATCAAAACTATCTGAAATTACAGAATTCTTTTGTGAACCTGAGATTGATGAGGCAGGTAGTTCTACAACATCCTCTTGGGGTTGCTCTACCGGAGTCTCCTTAGATACAGTTTCCTTTGTGGCATTTGATGTTGTTTTTCCTGACAATGTTTCTGTGGAACTAGAGTTGGCACTGTCACTCAGAGAAGTAGAGTCAGTGGTAGGAGTCTTAGGCAAAATACCTGCTTTTTGAAGCTCCGAAAGGACTGTTGCAGTCACGTTTTGCGTTATGTCCAGTACCATTTGGCTTTCTTCTGTCCCCGTTTTTCTCCTCTTTGCAGGCCTTTCCTCCTTGTTCTTTGATCTTTGGGCCCTCCTCATTTTGCAGCTTCCATATAATAGTACTGTAAAATATATGTCTAAATTTACTAGTATGCCTTAGGCCATGAAATGACCCTTGATTCATATCATGCCAAACTACATGGCTTAAAATCTACCCCATCTATATGCATAATATATACTGTTTGAAATGCAGAGAAAGGCATTACAGCCATGTATTTGGCAAGATAAATCAATGCTCATATGCTACCATTATACCAATTGCCACCGTCTTAAACCAAAATTCATGGTCATTACCTAGCTTATCAGATTAACTGATATCATGATAATAAACCAAAATACATGGCTTAAAAATTAATAATATAATGAACCAAAATACATGGCTTAAACAGTTAAGAAATGAATATAATAAACCAAAATACATGGCTTTAAAGTTGATAATATAATAAACCAAAATACATGGCTTAAAAGTTGATAATATAATAAACCAAAATACATGGCTAGCAAAGTTGATCGTATAATAACCAAAGTACATGGCTTAAAAAGTTGATAATATAATAGACCAAATACATGGCTTAAAGTGCTGATGATAAACTATACCAACTACATGGTTAATCGGGTTGATACGATTATAAACCAAAGTACATGGCTTATAGGGTTGATATGGCGATAGACCAAATTACGAGGCTTATGATGTTTGAATAATGTTATGACAAGGATTCGTAGCTGATAATGTCAATATTGGTTTGAAGCCACAATACATGCTTTAAGGTTGATGATGCTGACCAAAATACATGATTAGCATAATGCAAATTCATTGATTCTATTTATTTATTTGATTTTTTTTTTTTTTTTGAATAATCACTTCCAATTATATAAATAGATATCCCATTATATAAGCTTATAAAGAGGAGGAGAATCATAACTGAAATTGGAAATATACATCCCTGTTAATCTTTTGCCAGGTGACGAACAGCATGCATAATTGCCAGCCGTAAACTTCTGTAAAACTTTTTATTCCCAATTCTGGATAAATGTACCCCATCATCACTGATAATCTGCAATGGGCTGTGCATGAGTCTAAGATGTTTCCAATAATAATAGAACTATGTACTTCACACATGTCCTTTAGCATCTGATTGATAATGGTACGCCTTGATTCATAAGTCTGTGCATCTATGTGTCTGGGACGGGTGCGAATGAAGACTTCACAAATAAAAACACTGTCAAGGAAAGTAAACTGCTTCAACAAAGCTTCTAACCACTCTATTAAATCGCACGCAAACACCTCTGGTTTCATCCTCACACTACAAATATCATTTCCACCAATTTGTGCAATGATAACACGTGGGCGAAACGACTGTATCACCGAATACACGTTAGCGTCCCTTTGAAATCTGTCTAGCGTGCCCCCGCTGAGACCGCACAGCTTCACAACACATTGCTCCAGATCAAGACCAAAATTTTGTTTTATGTCCTCAGATCGCCCCAAAATACACTTTAATCTTCCAATAAAACTGTGACCGATGATCAATACTTTCTCAAATTTTTTTTAAAAAATTTTTCTCAGCCTCCTCACAAAAAATGTCTACTGTCTTACAAACTGTATAAAGTGACGCTAACTCTCGACCAATCAGATTGCATCATTGAACCTGAGGCTCCCAGCAGGGAAAAATTGCATAGGCCCTTATAATGGTTTACAGTTACAACTAATTTACTACATAAACAATATATATGTTGAACATAACACAAAATGAACACAACTTGCAATATTAAATCATTCGTCAGCATAAAATTATTTACTGTCATAAATGATATATATATATATATATATAAAGAAATAAGTTGTGAAAACGATTAAAAAGCGAAATGTGCAAAATATTTTCGTCATTCACCGATCTCAAAATTGACGGAAGCTTCGTTTCATATAGTCGCCTTCAAATGCGATTCAAACAAGAAACTTTATAGCCACCGAAATAAGTTATTAATCCATTATGTCATTCATATACTAATTCTTCCCCATACTCATTTTTGCAAACAATATCATACAAATTGAAATGATCATCACCATCAACACGACCAATTAATTTCTCTTTTATATGGAGAATATGCTGTTTCAGCCCGAGACACCAAAATCAGCCAGAGGACCGAAGGTCTGAGGGCTGATATTGGTCGAGGGCTGATACATGATGTGATGTGGAAAAGCGTGTGTTTTATTATGTTTATTACATACTTAGTAATAAAATACAGAACACGTTAAGATGAGAAGAAAATAAGTAAAAAATCATGCGCAGACTTCTTACAATGTACACGGTCTGTTGTCTCATACGGTTTGGTTTTGTTTCTACATGTACTATTTCAAATGTCCACGATCTGTTATTTGAAAATAATCTATTATTTGTCAATAAGATTATCCTTACATTCAAAAAGTTAAGATTAAGAGAATTATGTATCCCCCAAAATATTTGTATGATTGCAAGAACTTTTTTTAGGTTTAATTTACTAAGGGAGTAATACTGATTTGTATCAGCCCTGCAAATACACTCAGCCCTGCAAATCCGTATAAGCCCTGAAACGGCTATTGTGACATAAGCCATATGCATATCGCATATGCAAAAATCCTGTATTTATTACTAAGTAATTAACAAATAAAAATATATATCTTTCCTCTTTTGTAGTATATGTATGTCATGAATATTGATAAGTTAGCAACCGATCGGAATGTAGGACATCATTTGAGGCATTATGTGGAGTCGACAAAACTCCTGACTAAAAGTCCGATGGCTGCAGAGATTTGTGGGTTTTCTTTCAATATCAGACACAAGGAGCTTACAGAAAAATGTAGCTGTACATCATGGAGAGGATAGAAAAAAAACTTTATCTTATTTACTATTTATTACTATTTATTTACATATTAAAAACCCCTCAGTACATAACACATATGAGATGAATCTTTTATAAATATGTTTCCTTATTCATTTATCTAATCGAGTTTCTTTTGCTACAATGGTAGAGACATTTGAAATATTGTGTTATTTTAATTTACCGGTATTGCAATTCTTATAAATTGCCTTCTATTACGTTCAGGCGTAAGGATCATAAGTAACACATACTACAACAATGGAGGAGTTGAAATATTGCACAGTGGGGTCTGGGGAACTGTGTGTAATGATGAATGGGATAATAACGACGCAGCTGTTGTTTGTCGTATGCTAGGATTCTCTGGGTAATGTGGAAATAAATCTATTTTGGATCGTTACATTTGGTTAATTATGATCATAGTAAATTTCTGCAAAAACTTGTCATATGTTTATGTTGACTTGATGATTTGTGTTGATTTGTAAGATATTTATGTCAAATTGTCAAATAATTATTTCGACAAGGAACTCGGTGGTATCTTGTTTTTACAGTATGTCAAAGCTATAATCTGCTTCTACATGTCATCCTAATATATGAAAAGACGAAATATATTTCTAACCAGTACATATATGTATATTTTCCTGACAAGTTGACATCAATTTCTGACAAGTGAACTTGTCCGTTTTTATGTAGACTTTAAGACACTGATGTTGATTTGTGTAATGCTATGTCAACTTTTCAGAAAAATTATGTTGACTTGTAAGATATTATCTATGTGGACTTGTCAATTATTTAATATATCGACCTGTGAGAAAAATATGCTTTCAAATGATAACCTAAATTGAACATCTACATATTTTCAATTTGAATTTTTACAAACATGATAACGATACAATTAAGTTAACAAAAAGATCTCATAAGTTGACATGATTAAACAAAACAACAACAAAAACCTGCCAAGTCGGAAATTATCTTAAAATTGGGGGAGAGGCAGAAATGATAATAGTAAAACAAAACTCTTTCTTGAGAATGAATTCTGTCAGGTTACTATCTAATTAAAATATTCAAAGAAAATTTGCATGATTTTTGTTTTTTTTTTTATTGTATTTTAAGGAATTTTAAGATCATTTTTAAACAAAGGACAAGATCGTGTAAAACCCCTTTTTGGCCTCTGGATTGGGGTGTCTTTTACAATGATGCAACAGTTTCTAAATTGAAAACTACTTATCACCCCTGCCACAAAATGAGTATTGGTTCTAAGTTATGACATACACAGAGGTCACAGGAATGTCAGAAATAGGTCAATTTTGAAATTTTCTCATTTTTATGCAAATTTTAATTAAATTTATAGCACATTTTCTTTCATAAAACATAGAGCACAAGATTGCCTTTCTAAAAAAAGTCATACAGCTCAACGCACTTTTTAAGCTCACGTGGTTTTTTGCACAAATTAAGGTCACATTATTATTATTCGAAATTGTGTAACGAGGCAACAAAAATATATTTAAAATGATTTTTAACTTACTTTTAAGTTTATGTCACTGACTTAAATCATAATTCACACATAATTATTGGTAGATTTTGATATACTCTTGGCTTGGCTGATGGATTGTGATGGTTCCCAAATGGTTTTTCGTGGTTTCTCGTCAAATTTAGCCGTCTATTTACCCGTTCTTTTTAAGCAGTACTTTGCCTTGCATTGACTCAAAAACAATGTAAATCATGTAACTTTCGTATTTCTGTACAAAACATGGGCATTATCCTGTTATTGACTTCGCGAAGTTAATAAGTTTGACGTTGTTGACGTTAACGTCAAATTCATCCCAGATCACTTTTATACTCCAGACATTCTCAGATTTTCATATCGCTTGCAACGTACAGTTTCAATGCTGGGTTCGTAATGTTCAAATTGTTTGCAACTATTTTACCCACAGAAGCGAATCAAATAACAGGAGTATATATTGTTCGACAAGGGTCTTAAAAGCCTTTGTATTTCACCATGAAGCGACTCACATAACGGGAGTAAATAGCGACGCAAGTAAAGCCCAGAACTAATTTGATTCGCGAATCTAATAACAGGAGTATATATAGAGAGACGGAGGTACTATTTAAAGAGTATGTATTTCACTGAAAGCGAATCAAATAACAGGAGTATATATAGAGAGACGGATATCATTCTAAAAGGTCTAAGAAGGGGAAGATTTCCCCGGGAAAAGGGAGTATATATAGAGAGACGGAGGTACTATTTCAAGAGTATGTATTTCACTGAAAGCGAATCAAATATTAGGAGTATACATAGAGAGACGGATATCATTCTAAAAGGTCTAAGAAGGGGAAGATTTCCCCGGGAAAAGGGTTTCTTTGGGGGAGAGATATAATAAAAATGGGGATTGGTCATTCTTAAAAATGCACGTTTTACTGAAAAGCGAAAAAAATAACAGGAGTAAATAGCGACGCAAGTAAAGAGGAGAGTATATATATATATATATATAGAGAGAGAGAGAGAGAGAGAGAGAGAGAGAGAGAGAGAGAGAGAGAGAGAGAGAGAGAGAGAGAGAGACGAGAGTTTTTAAATCACACGTATTTCACTGTAATCGATTTTATAAAATATCGAAACTTACTATACGCAGACTTCACCTCCAATCATAATTTGGTTTATTCCGTTTATGCATTTCTCTCGCCATAAGGAATAAACGGAATAAAGCCATAAAAGTAAGGTGCAAGAAATCATAATTTGGTTTATTCCGTTTATGCATTATTATTATAAAGAATAAACGGAATAAATTCCGTAAAAGTAAGGTGCAAGAAATCATAATTTGGTTTATTCCGTTCATGCATTATTATTATAAAGAATAAACGGAATAAATCCGTAAAAGTAAGGTGCAAGAAATCATAATTTGGTTTATTCCGTTTATGCATTTCTCCAATATACGTCGCCATAAGGAATGAACAGAATAAAGCCATAAACTTAAAGTACAAGATATCATAATTTGGTTTATTCCGTTTATGTATTTCTCCAAAATATGCCGCCATAAGGAATAAACGGAATAAAGGCAATAAAGTAAAGTGAAATAAATTTCAAAGCATACAGGTCATCATTGTCTTATGCACTCATCGTCTATACTTAGGCAATTCTTACATCGGGGAAAAGTGCAAAATCACATAAGAACCCAAAGGTAAGATTTTGACGTTAACGTCAACAACGTCAAACTTATTAACTTCGCGAAGTCAATAACAGGATAATGCCAAAACATGACTCTCTATAGCACAAGATGATAACAGTATTTCTCATTTGTTCGACTGTTTTTCATGTTAAAAAGCTGGCATTTTATAGGGTTACTTTCTGAACCTAGCATCATGAAAGATACATCCGACCGCAAAATTCTAAAATTTCAGATCGTAAATGTAAAAGAATATTCTTTTCAATGGTAACAATTTACTATTTTAAAAGATGAACAATGCTTTTTATTCTGTCTTTTAGCATGATCTCTTTATACCGCATTATCATTTTTCGGCGCAATATTTCGACAAAACCACGACGAGTAGGGAAAATGGGCAAAGTACTTTGAAAAATACTCATCTTTAAGATGTCAGTTTGAAGTTTTCAGCTTAATAGTATCAAAGAAAGCTGGATTATTTTAATTTGTAAATACCTATGGTTAACTCATACAGATATAAATAACGTCATATCATTCATTTATGAATTCCCATTTAAAACATCGAATTTAAACCTTTAAGATAATGAATTACCTTTAACATGAGGTATTAAATGCATATTAGTGCTATGTCTCGTGTTAAAGATTGATAATGTTCATTTTATTGCAAAAAGAATGTGACCTTAATTTGTGCGAAAAACCATGCGAGCTTAAAAAGTGCGTTGAGCTGTATAGATCATACGCTAGTATCAGATGCATATTGTGTGGAGAAATCTCAGATATCCTGTGCTCTATGCTTTCTGAAGTGAAAAGTATATCCATGTTGACGAAATTCCACCAGAAATTAAGAAATTCGGGATAACTTCCTTATTCTGCATCC
>NW_026931356.1:0-47298 GCF_032062105.1 Saccostrea cuccullata | reverse complement strand
GGTCAGTCTGGTGAACAGTTTCTGAGAACACTTCCGGACAAAAAAGTACCGGAGAACAAATAAGAAAAAAAAGAATAATAATAATAATAATAATAATAATAAGAAACCGAGTAAAAACAATATGTTCCCAAACTCCGTTTGGGGAACATAATAATAATAATAATAAGAAACAGAGTAAAAACAATATGTTCCCCAACTTCGTTTGGGGAACATAAATACCTTTATCTTTATCCCTTGCTTCGAACGTACATCCAACAACACTGAACAAGCAACATAATAAAACAAAAGTTTAATTAGGAGTAGGTAACACAATCACTGAAAACTCATTTTAAAATGTTTAAAGTTAGAGCAACTTTAAAATAATTAATGTTTGGGCCACAATTAAAATATTCTTGGTTTGGCGTTGCTGACTCAGTCTTAATAAGTTTCGGTCAGTAGGTAGGGGAATTATTTTTTTTTTTTTCAATTTAAAATTGAATTTCAGAAATGTTGTTAGTATCCCGATGTGATGGGTCAGTCCAAATAGATACCCAGTTGTTATTAATTTTCAAACCCTATTAGTTTTAAACATTTAATATACATGGTATAAGAAATCGCCGACATTGAATTGGCATAAAATGATAAAGTGGCACGAATCCAAGCCTGGCCGCTAGATTAATTCATCTCGCAAATTGGACAGGGACATTGTACCTTGAAATTTCTAACTCAAACTGGTATAAGTGATTTGTAAGTATATTTTTGCCATTAAAAAAAAATTACTGCAGAGAGCCATGCCATCAACTTCTATTATACCATTTACATTTCCGCTTTCCACAGCCATGCTTGGATTTGTAAATGCAAATTCAACATCACATAGATGCTTTTAAATGAAAACTGTTCGATCAATAAAGCGTTTACAAGATTCTTTCCCATTTTGTATATTATGCAAATGTACAGACACCTGAATGCGGAAAATTATATCGAAAAAAAAACATTATGATCTGTATCAGCTGAAAAAATTCTCCATACTGCACCGATTTACCTGAGTCAGTCGGCAACGCCAAACAAAGCGAATTTTATTTTTGGCCTTGTATGCCCTCTCCTGGCGCAAGATGAAAAAAGTCGATAGGTAGGGGGTAAATTTTTTTTCTCAGAAAATTTCAACATAAATGCTGAATTCTAAAAATCTGTTTTCTGGAATGCATAAAAAATGTTCCTGGAGGTTATTAAATGTTTTGGAGTTGGACCATTTTCATCAAGTTGGTCAGTTGAGGGCAACCAACCCATTTTTAAGGAAGCTCTAAACACTAACAGAAACTGCTTTTCGGACTAGGAGAAAAATATATCATATATAAGGTGTGCATATTGAAGCAACTTCATTCAATCCTGCCTTATTTCCACAGAAAAAAAGTATCCAAAGACAATGGATTATTTGTGAGCAGAAATCACTGCTGTTTACTTAAAATGGAAAAATCAATGAAAATTATGCATTCAAATACTTATTCTTGGTCTTATATATTTCGACTAATCAGTAATGTTCAACAATAATCAGTAGTGCCACTACCACACATGAACCCATGACCCTTGGTCCACACATTTCACAATTTTAGAAAAGGCACTTTTGCTTATCAAAAATGTTAATTAATACAAAGGATCAGAGAAGTAGCTTTTCAAAAATGAATTTTCACTATATAATGAATAGACCCGTGAACTAACAACAGAACCCCTGGCGGACATAAAATTAACAATTTTGGAAGAGGAAACCTTCCTCATCATAAATATATACTTACACTTACTTAGTTTATTTTATACCCAGGAGCAGAGAAGAAGATTTTTAAAGAAATAATGCATTTTCACTATATAGTTATTAAATGGAGCCCCGTCCTAACACTAGAACCAGACACTGGGGCCCATGAATTTCGCAATTTCAGTAGAAGACTTGATGGTTATTACATTCATGCTCACAGTTTGACTGCTTGATGTCCTGAAGTAAAGAAGTAAATTTTAAAGATTGCACTAATTTTAGTAGTTTTAGCCCCACCCCTCAGGCCCCAGGAGGGCAGGGTCCATTAAATTCAAAATTTTTGTTCCCCTGGCCTTCACCCATGAATGATTTATGCCAAATTGGTGGAAATTGGTTTAGGACCCTCTCTACACCAGTAAAAAATGAACATATGACGCACACCGCATGGACAAAAACAGAGAGCTTTATTTACTCAGGTTACCTAAAAATCATGTAATTAACTTTGAAATAACATTTTTATTATCTTACTTCTAAGAGCAGATCAGTGTAGCTGCATAAAACTACACTTTAACTAGAGCTCTTTCAGTGTGCAGTGCTTAGAAATCCCTTAAAGAAGGCCTTAATTATCATGTATACACTTCAAAATCTTTAAACCCCCTATTTCCCTTATTTACAAGAGACTTTACACAAAAATAATTTAATTCTGATTGTAACGCTGTATTTGATTGGATAAAAAATTTACTCCATATTGTATAAAATGGGTTGCCTATGTCACAATGAATTTTGTCAAAAACGTATCAATCTGCCCGACGTTACATTCAAATTTTGTAAAAATTGAAGACATTTTGTTAGAACAATCATCTTTTTTTCTTACGTCAAATGAATGAAAATTAAATTATAAGCAATGAATTTTATAGCTACCCATTTTAAACGGCATAAAGTGGGTTGGTACAGTTAACGCTTTTTAAATAAACCGCTTAATTCAAAAAGTGAGAGAAATTTAGAAGTTAAACATTTAATTACAAATATATATGTAAAAGAAATGTTAACAGAAAATTAGGAGAATGCACAAACATTATAATTTAGAAATTTCAATCAAAATGAATTAATAAAAATCTTAATTTCTGAAATTAACTACTTGTAGGATTGTAATCATATTAAAAGCACTCAATCCATACCTCATTTGATTGGCTTGTTTCAGCTTCATTTGATTGACTAGTTTCAGCAATCTTCTCTGTGCTGTTGTAGTAGGTTGACTCTAGATTTGCAACTGGGAAATATTGTTGAATGGAAGGCTGATAAGGCATTGGTTCTGGCGTACCATTAAGAAGAGCCTGTCCAATTCTTTGTAGAATATTCCCAGCCATATGTCCTTCACTTGGAGTAATTCCAAAGACTAAAATTATAGAAGATGGTAATAACCAACTAGGCATTTATATTTATATGAGCATTAATTAAGTGCATATTACACATATTTCAAATGATTATTTCTTAATAGTTCACAAATAAATAATGTCAATGACATTTCACTTACGATTATACAAGGTTTGCTCCTGGTTGACCTCAGGGGGTGGATCCAATTTGTTGCTGTAAGGCTGAAACTCGTACCTTACCCCAGTACTAGTACTCTGTCCACCTTAGAATTATAACAGATGGTATTAACCGACTCGGCATTTATATTTATATGAGCATTAATTAATTGCATATTACACATATTTCAAATGATCATTTCTTAATAGTTGACAAATAAATAATGTCAATGACATTTCACTTACGATTATATAAGGTTTGCGCCTGGTCGACCTCAGGGGGTGGATCAAATTTGCTGCTGTAAGGCTGGAATTCGTCCTCTACCCCTGTACTAGTACTCTGTCCACCTTGAAATTATAGAAGATAATAATAACCAACTGGGCATTTATATTGATATGAACATTAATTAATTGCATATTACACATATTTCAAATCAGGGTTCTCCATCATTTGAAATGTTACTGTGTTGCAGAGTTAACGCGAAGAAATAAATTTTTGCGGTATTTTCGCGATCGAATTCGCAATTGAATCACTATTTGTGAAAACTGCAAAAGAATACATGCACACACTTATTTAAAAATCGCTAATAAGTTACACAAATGCTATGGTCGTACATATTGATTAAAGTAAAAACACGTTCTGAAAAGCAGAGGAAATTCTGACCGATACAGTCGTACTACTTAACATTTTTAAAGTAAAATTGCAGTGATAATTTATCAGTTTTCTTGATCGAGTTATTGCATTACATAGAAAAAGAAACTTCAGAACAGTAAAATATTTTAAGAGTTCCTTAAACATGTTCAAAATTTTAAGCATGTCGTTATGACCTTATGACGTTATGTCTGACTTATAAGTATTAAAATTATTCTAGAGCCGTGGTTTTATAGAAAAGACATATGTAAATTTTTTTTTAAATAATACAATGAATTTTATTGCAACTACCAATTGACCCTGAAAAGGTAGTGTGAAGACAACTTATTCGTCTTTGTTCCGTCATGCGTAAAGTCAAGCGATGGTTTAGGAGATATTTGATTATGCAAGGTGAAGCCCTAGTGTTTAAGTGCTCTAACTTTTATAATTGAAAGATAATTGTTTGATTAAAGTCTCAGGGAGAATTTGTGTGTTTAGATTTTCTAATTATCACAGATCTTACTGTGTCGGCAAAATTTTTACTGTGTTGCATGCATAAAATTTGAATCGTTACTGTGTTGGAGAAAATTTTACTGTGTCGGGAGCAACACAGTAAAACAGCTCATGGAGAACCCTGCAAATGATCATTTCTTAATAGTTGACAAATAAATAATGTCAATGACAGTTCACTTACGCTTATATAGGGTTTGCTCCTGGTTGACCTCAGGGGGTGTATCCAATTTGTTGCTGTAAGGCTGCAACTCTACCTGAGTACAAGTTCTCTGGTCATCTTGAAGAACTCCGTGAAGTTTCATTAGTACATTTGACGAACGTACAAATGTTCCATCCCAAGTGCTTGTAGTAAATCTTGCATCTGTTTTTACGGGTGAGATGTAATCATAAATCCTATTTCTGGCCTTCAGTGACTGTTACCTTGGGGATCGTCTGGGTGTGTTAGTCTTATGATCCTTAATGATCCTTTTTAGGGGTGTAGCACAATCAGCTGCTGAGGAAAAACTTTTTGTATTCACTGTACTTAACTTGCCTGGCTCAAAGTTGGGGATGTTTGTCCAATTTTGTCCGGACTATCACCTCCAAGTAACTCCAACATCTCTGCCATTTTCTCTGCGGATATATGTTTTTTTTTTTCTTGTGTTTGTGACAGCCTCAGGACTTTGTCTTTACTGCTAGCTTTTGTTTTACTTTTAGTCTCATCTGCTTTTTTCTTCTTTTTGGTCACAATGTTGAATGTAGCTGACTTTTCCTTAGTCTTCTTAGGCTTAGGGTCTTCATTTTCTGACATTTTAGGCTGTTCCTGGATCGAGTCATTGTTTCTTTAAGTTCGATCAGAGCTTCTGCCATTTTACCATGGGCATCTCTTTTTCGACTATTAGACGACTCGCATTCTTTTTTTATGATGTCCACCAGTAATACTCCATCTTCTAACTGTTTCTGACATTTACGTGCAATATCAGATGCCTTCTTTTTTACTTTAAAAAAAAATCGAAAATACTAATCATTTTCAATACATCTTTCAAATTACACTATAGGGGTCTAGAATTGCACTTCTCCATTGCCTGGGGGGCAATTTAATAGTAAGATGCAATCATCTTAGAAAGGATAGTTTTCATGTCAGATTAAAATTGCCCAAAATTTGTCTCGAAGCAGAGAACCCCCATTTGTTTACAACTTTTGTTTCTTACGTTGTGTATTTCTATTATGTAGGGCCATTCTTTAAACATGAGACAAGTCAAATCTGCTTACATAAAACAACATATGGATATGTGTTTGACAGGGAAATTTTATAATTTTAGGTATTATACTCTCTTACATTGTTTTGTAATTTAAAAAAGGGGGGAGGCGTATTATCCAAACCACCCTACACCTATATATCATAACAAGGTATATTAAAACCAAATTAAGCTTATGAATACACTGGTGACAAATTTGAAAAAAAGATAAATACCTTGGCCAGTGCAGATAACTGTCCCTTTATAATCTTGGTTAATCACTATCTCACGACCGTCGTCGCCAATGGATTCCGTTTCGAAAGGTGCTAAGCACTGCAATTCTGCCTGCAAATTCATTTCATCATCTACCTTTATTTTTGTGGCCGAAACAACAGTTATTTGACTGTCATATTCAAAATGGACAACACAAAAGTCCATGTTGATCAATTCTACGAATCCTTCTTGCTGCAATGTAGGTTTGAATGTTGAAAAAGGCGCAATTTCTTCGCAGTAGAACTACCCCGCACTTTAAAAGTTTTTCGGAACACATCGAGTATTTTTATTGTTCGTGTATCCATACAGTCTGAAAAGCCCCAGAGTGCGATTGTTTCTATCTAATTTATTAATAAAAATTTTTTAATCGTGTTTATTAAGTTATTAAAATTTTTCAGGCAACATTTCTGATCATTCAGTTTGAATTTTCTTCTCGAGGAAAATCTAAGATCATTTTTTTTAATATCCCGTGATCTCTTTTCTGCTCAACTTAAGATTGCCGAATGGAACATGGCGGGAACATGGCTGAATTGTCTGATCGGTTATGATTGATATAAAATATACACCTAGCCATGGAAAGAGTGAAAAAGAGAGGGCCATATAAAAAGCAAAAAGTTGAGGTATTGTATGCCTTATTTATATTATGTTAATTTCATTGTAAGATGGAATATCAAGTTAAAGACAGTGAAAATTCTAGTAGACACTGGCATACTGTTTGCTATCTGCAGATCTGTAGCGATATGATTTTATATGCTTGTCTTTGACCATAACGCTACAGATCCTGTAACGCATTAAAGGGAGCAATTAACGGCGCAATATTTTTTACGCACTTTTTGGGAGAATTTTTCCACTTTCTAGCATTGGTCAATCATTTAATCAATCCACAGGGGCATCTTATCCACTCTGTTCTCTACTTAACATATAAAAATACACAAGGGAAGAATCGAAGTAGCACAAGATTTTTAAACTAAGTCAAAATACAAATTACTTGAGAAAAGTCACACAAATCCTGAAATGAACTAGCGCAAATGATGTCCTAGTACTTATCTTGGCTAAAATATTCCAAATATATCCATCAAAAATAGCTTTTTATCCAACGAAAATCCCAGCTTTCTGCACAGTGTGAAACTCTTCGCCCAAGAAAAGATAACTCACTCGGATGACAATAGGGTAGTACCCGAGGCCTTCCGAGTGCAATCTGAAGGCCTCGGTTCTACCCTATTGGGGGGTGAGTCCGAGAGGGGGGTATCCCCCCTTTCGGCAAGAGGTAATTCTTGCATTGCAGGAGGTTTCTTGGACCTTTCTGGGCATATTTTGACTTGTTTCATTTGTTCTCAATATGACACTATTTAGGAGCCCATTTTGCTAAAAAAAAATCACAGCAATAGCACACAGCCTATGATGATCTATAAAATTTCTTTGATTTTTGTAATATATGTATATGCTATGAATAAAGATTTTTCTTTTTTTAAAAGTGATGGGGAATCGGAAAAAAATCATAATCGATTATCGGTAATAATCGGTTGGGCATAATCGATTAATAATCGATTATAATCGAAATTTTGAACTTCAATAAAATTAATACAGAAAAGTTAAAACTTATTCAGATTTCTGCAGACTTTTACATAAAAAAACATTTACTTACATAAAATATTCAAAAATCTTAATTGAAATTTCTTTCTTAAAAAGTGGAAAATAGTATTTTGTCTATTTTAAACAACATAGGACTATTGAAACAGAATGGGAATTTATTTTATTTTTTTATAAAGTCCATGCAATGGGTATTTTACTGATATTAGTCCCACCTTTCATTTAATACATGTACGTATTTATTTCTTAAAATTAGTTTTGATTAGTTAAAATTGCAAGTTGTAAAAGTAGTTATCCTCATGTTAGACTTGTATTTATGATTATAATTACGTTTAAAGATTGACTAGACTAATTATGTTTTCCTTTACTTGCAATATAAAACCGTTTCCTGGTATTAGTCTAACCCCATATTTAATCATGGCGGTAAAAGTATCAACAAGACACGGGATCCTTTCATGTTTTCGACATTCATCACTACTTTTATGCTCTTTGCACTTGGATTTGGTAAAAAAAATAAAGTTTGACAATTTTATTTTTTGTTAGTGATGTCGGCGACATTTATTTTATAATCGATTAGTAGCATCGAAGAGCTTCTAACGACCGACAATCAATTGTCGCCGACAATCGTTCCATCACTAAAAAAAATGTTGCTTTTTGTAGCAGTTATTTGATTGAAAACATTTACATTGTTTAGATGTGTGGAATACTAAAAAGTCTGAGTGTCTGCAGCTTATTAACTAGATATATGTACGCTATATTCTCACAATTATAAAAAAAAATATGCAAGTATCATTGAAATCCAGACAGAAAGTCACCCTTACAATTCTTTGTCAGAAAACAGTGATGCGCCTGTATTTCTATCCGTAGTTAGAATAATCTTACTGTGTCTTAGTCGGGACAAAGCCTCACCACAGAATCGTTCCGAAACGAATTTTAAGTATACAAAGGGATTTGCACTGGAAATAACTTCAAAATTAATTACAAGAAATTTTTTTGAGGTTCTATATGTCTTTAAACCTAAATTTTAATCCAAATAAAGACAATAATTCAACTAATATTCTCAACGTTTTTTTTTCTGGCACGTACGCCATGATTGCTTTCAGAACTCTCTGGAATCTTTGTGGATGCACTGAGTTCGAGTTATCGTCCGTGTTTCGATTGCGATTCCTGTATATCACCACGTTTTTAAAAAAAGGGGGTTATAATCTTACAAGGAAAGCGTCAAATAACAACGCAATTTATATGTTTACGTTTTTTATTCACTACGTGAACAAGACAAACGGGATAGCCAAAATTCTCTTCTGAAGCACAGATTTTCTTTACCGGTGGCAGTGTATAAGTAGACGGCGAAATCGCCGGTCGCCGGCACTTGATGAGAACCCTGTAAAGGGGATTCAAGTTTGTTCAAAAGAAGGGCCACGCCCTCTTCCAAGGGGAGATAATTATGAATTATTGAAAAATTAATGAATTTTTTTTAAAAATCTTCTTCTCAAGAACCACTTGGCCGTTTTGACCGGATCTGTGCTTTTTCCTAGACGATGTGCTCAGGTGAGCAATGTGGCCCCTGGGCCTCTTGTTTTATGTGCAACATTCAGTTTTTGGACATTATTTTAATTATTCCCTGGGACAGACAGACAGACACGTATTTGTATTTCATTTATCTTAGTATTATAATACAATGCATGCATGGTTAGTTCATTTAGATGTAAAATAAAAGTCAATAGAACATATGTGTCCTTGGACAGGCTATCACTACAGTATACATATATGTATGTATATATATATATATATATATATATATATATATATATATATATATATATATATATAGTTTTGTGCCATGCGGATTGTGGGTTATTTTGCGTCTTTCCCACTCATGTTGTGGGTACCATGGATGGTTTATGGGTCATTATATATTGACCCACAAACCATGTGCCTAAAATTTTGTTTATGACAATAATATAGTAACTATATTCATTTTTTACAAAAAAAAAAAATTTTGACCCATAATTACACAATCAAAAAATGACCCACAATGCAATTTTATATATATGAAATCTTACCGCTGAGTGCATCGGCAGGATTTTGCGCGTGTCCCACAATATTTTATATACTTTCCCCATGAGTATTGGTGTGATAAGGAGAAACGGCTAGATTTTATAGCCTGATTTCAGTGAATCATTATTAAATTGTAACGATGTTTTTATTTATATGTATGAGATTTTATTTTCAATGTACTATATTGTATACATCTAAAAGAAAAAAATAAGGCTAATTTATTTCAAAACTTTTTATCGTACGATAGTTGTGTTCTTCTTAAAGTTTATACATCTACATATAAATTCTTATAAAGATGTGAAAGAAAGCTTCAATAACACATTCTTTGAAAGAAAAAATGCGACTAAAATGTTACTATAAAGATCGCGCGTGAGATCTATATGTGAATCGCGATGTTTCAATAATCAAAAAATATGTTAGGTTGAAGTCTCAGAAAATCATTCGCTACTTTAGGTTTATTCAGAAAAAAATATCACACATTAAGATTTAAGGTAAGTGTAATCAAATCAACAATTATTTTACATTTTATAGATGGAAAAGTATATACTCAGTATCAAACGGTGTTCTATATATATATCCAATGTATTGACCCAGAATAATGTATAGTTGCCTGTATTTGGATCCCGCAATTTCTATATCTTTTGGGGAGGTCAACATTACCGCTACATTGCAAAAATTTTCGATTCATTTACGCTACATTTCTTTGAAATTTCGGGTGATCAATACCGCTACATTTTATCAATAAGACTATGGCCGATTAAAAATCATTACCGATACAAATCGAATCAGCCAGGAATGCCACAGAATTATTCTGACCCACAACTCGCTTCTGAATATTGATCCTGCAACATTATATATATATATACTAGTCAAAATTTCTAAGTCCCCGGGCAAGTTTTTTGCTTTACACTGCTCTTATATTGAATTATTTAAACAGTATACTTTAATAAGTATACAGGATAATAAAGTAGCAAAATAATTTTTCTCACTTTTATCAATTTTATTGAAGCGCTTTAACACAATATGCAGGAACGTTAAGGCACCCTAGAATTAAAAATTCACAATGTTAAATACTGCATTATTCCCCATTCAAACGAATTCACAGCAAGACGACCATTCCTCAAAAAGTTCACATTATTTAACAAAAATTCTTTTATTGAATGTTTTTCCATGTAAAGACTAGGTAGTCCTCTAATTCCGCTAGATTTTGCTGCTGGAAAAGCTGGCTCACACTCCGGTCTATCTTCTTCCATACATGCTATTTAGGGTTGAGATTAGGATGACAAGGGGGCTTATCGAAATTGTCTGTGCCTTATCAACATTAGTTACATAACGTCTTCTTACATGTTTCCCCACTCCTCCAATTCGACATTGAGGGGAAGCACTTCCGGTTCCGGTTCTATCGATTTTTCCGGATAAACTCTAGGGTGATTTTGTGGGGTTTGTTGTAAATCTAGCGATTTCTAACGATAAAAAGGAATCCAGGTATGCTTTGTAGGTTTTTTGGGCGGTAATGATAATGGTTTAAAGTAAAATAAAGTCATACAGTGAAAGAAAACAGAACTTTCGTTAACTACGACCAGCTTGGCCCATTTCAACTTCTTTTGCACATTATTGTGTGGACATACACCGCATTTTATTCAAGCTTTTTTCTGTTTTTCGTTATCAATTAAAGATGGAGAACACATGGAAGTTAAAAATATGAAGAATACACCCGAAAAACATATTGAACTCGAACTTCATTCTTTTTAACAAATACGGTCACAGTCGAGTAATTACACATTCGATTACGATTATTTTGGCTTTGACAGGTAAGTATTGCAAATTGAAGGCAAATTTGTAAGCAACAAGTAAATTGAAGTTAAGGTTATTAACTTCTTGAAAAAATAAAAGTGGGGACTTAGAAATTTTGACAAGTATATATACTTATAGTTAATGACCTACAATTCTATCATACATATCTAATATATAAATCTTAAAATATAAGTTAATTTAAAAAATAGAACATGTATGACAGAAAATGTCTCTTAAAATAAAAGTTGAACTTTGATTAAGTAACAGATGCTAGCTTTTATGTATAAAGATTAAATACAGCATCTGACGAAATATTTAAGGAATCACAGTCTAGTTTTGAGAGTATGCCAGGGTATCAACAACAGTGGGAAACATGGGATAATTTGCATAACGGGCGAAGCCCGTTATGCTAAAATTATCCCATTTTTCCACTTTTGTTGATGTTCTTGGCATACTCTCAAAACTAGACAGTGATTCCTTATATTTCCATTTCATTATAAAATAAAATTGTAGATTTAGACTTTAAAAATGTAGACATAGACTATATTCACAAGAGGACTTCCATGCCAATTTAAATAGTCCTCGCCCACTGACGTCAAACACACAGGCAGCCGTACGAGATTTACATGCATATTTGGCATCCTTAGCGTCAGACACAGAGACAGATGCGCACGAGATTTGCATGCGTATTAGGCCTCATTAGCCCCTGACCTATCGACCTGCCTAATTTACATTCCGGCAGAATTATCAAGATATAAACTCCGAAAACTTTCAAAGAGTTATCATAGAGAAAAAAATTAGAAATGGAAATATTTGTTTTTTAAGACATAGACACAGCGGCTCTTGATCATGCACAAATAAAAGAATATTGTCGTACTCGGTCTTCTTTGGTTTATGCTTAGTAAGATACATTGCTCAAATTTTATCAATGGGGCTTGGTTCCGTGATCGTGAATTTTTTTGTATTGTGTGATTAAATTAACTAATTATATTGAAAATATGAAATCAATGAAATCCATAGTTTTTTTTTTTTAAATCATATTTCAGAGAAAGGGTGACACTCGACCTCTTGAATACCAGAGAGAGTCCACTCTATTCATAGGCGTTGCAGTCGTGGGTGCAAGAGAGGGCTTACCCCTCCCTCAACCAAAGCCCACTTCTGATAAGATAAATATAAAATATAAGGATTGCAAATTGTGGCTTACCTTTTTTTAGTTACCCCCCCCTTCCCAATTTATTTTGGTTCGAAATAAATAAAGTAAATTTCTTGTAAGTATCTCGTCAGAATTTTAAGCAAAGTGTCAAGGAAATGATGTACCCTCAAAATGAAAATTCACACAAAAAATCTCGATTGAGTATGACCCAATACACGCTATAATTATTACAAGACAATCTTTATTGTTAGACACTATGTACCCCTGAATAGGAGACTCTGCTTCCACACTTACATGTACTGCATAGATTTTCCAAACCATTGAAATTGTGAGGAAAAGGGGGGGGGGGTGACATTTCTTTTATTATCCAGAATGTATTCTTTCGGATTCAGATCCGGGAATTTGATAGTATTTCGACATACAGATGCCTTTTGGTCAATATCCTTGGGCGTTTAGCACTTTAGTGCGCCGCTTTAAGGATAATTCATATTTAAATTAAAGTAGTTCTTAAATAAAGACATTTATTAAATTGAACACTCAGAAGTTTTGTTAAGTGTATATGCAGTATACTAGTAGTCAGAATTTCAGAGATGTGATTGATTAAATCCCTATACGACAATTTTTAAAGAGAAATATTGAATTAATCAGATGTTATGTATTTTATACTGCATGTCAACAACGTCCCTGAGTGGAAATACCCCCTTTCCCCTTCTCCAAATCGCCCTAGTATAATATGGAATTAAATAATGCATCGGATGTAGAAAAAAATTCTATATTTTATGTTTATATATTATTTAGGGCCCTCTCTACACCAGTGCAAAATACTTTTAAGATAGGACTTTCTTGTAAATTACACAGTTTAAATCAATCTCGTTTCATAGATATCAGAGATTTTAAAAACAATAACCAATTTATTTCCGACTCGGAATTAAATATCACACAAGCTTTAAAGTCAATTTAACCATAGAAACGTGGGTTTATTGAGGTTCAAATCGATGAAAATTTTTATTTTAACGTAAATAATATATATCAAGTAATTCTACATCGAATCTCTTTAATTTTCATTTTTTAAGCTCAGATACGTCAATAAATGGCTTTATCAAAAGTACATGTAATCATAGCCTATCTTACCTATATTTCGACAATTGGTACATTCCGGTTTTTTTTTTTAGATTAAAGATTGTTCCTAAACAATATAATTATCAAAATACTTAAAGGAAAGGAACACAATCTTTTAAATAGGGTGTCCCGCTTCTAAGGAGGATTTCATTCAACGTGAATACAACATAAGTAATAAAATTAATGCAAGACGCAGATCAGGGAAATGTTGTTTTACAAGCCTACGTATTACATGTACATTAACACCGGTCAAAATGATTTTTCCGTCCTAATTTAAAGGGTTTTTTATCTAACTGTTTCCTTAGTCTCGTTTTCCCCAGACTCTCACTCTCGAGACTTTGCCCGAGCGAGAGTCTGGTCTGATTCCGATTTAATTTTTGTAATTTCAAATCGAGGCTTACCGAGAAATCGGTATGGATTTTCATTGGCTGATACATTCTCTTCGATGCTAAGATCTGTATTCTTTAAAAAGTCAGAGGCTGCGCCTTTACTTTTATCTGGTTTTATAATAAAATACCTCTATCTGCTTTACAAGGAACAAAAAACGCACATATCTTTGTTTAAAAAGTAAATTCTCTCATGTATTTTCATGGAAGTCGCCATCTTGTTAGCCGGTTCAGCGACCTCTACTGGTTACAAAAATTAAAAAGGTAAATCAGACCAACTCTCGCTCCTCAAAGTCTCGAGAGCGAGAGTCTGGGGAAAACGAGACTAACTTTTTCCTTTGACTGGCACCGGGACCCAATCATGAGATTGAGATTGTCATTGTGCGTTGTGCTACACATCCAAGGAGTTCATACTAGCTATCTCTGGATTTAAACAAAGTGGTATACGTTACTAATGCCTTTCTGGCAATGAAAGGAAAAAAGGTAAATTATAAACACCAACCATTCCTCAGGTATACCTGTGGACCATGATAATATAGTCTGTCATTTGACAATTACTTTTACATATTAAAATCCATTTTACATGAACATGTACCTACACTTTCAAATTCAAACTATATCATGCTTAACTTTTCAATAGATTGTTCTTTTTTCCAAAAACTATTCTTTGATAAGAACCCTCGAGTTTCATTAGTACAATCATATATATATATATATATATATATATATATATATATATATATATATATATATATATATATATATATATTCACCGTCAATGAAAACGCAACACTCTACTTTTAGGGTGAAAAATTATATACGGGATATAACTATGTACCAAACAAGTTATGAGATCTTTTTCTGTGCCAAATCAGTTATTTAATGGTTGAATTGTTTTCATTCGATTACCGAAAGTTGATTTTTTAGCCCTCTTAACTGATTTCATTTAAATACCCCCCCCCCTTCCAACCATTTAATCAAAACATGCTAGTCCGCCATGTACAACATACATGTACGCAGTCCGATTTCTACCATGCATTAGGTTTATCAATGTCTTTATCTGAGCGAAATAAATATTCTTGGGCATTTTTAGTTGCCTGTTAATCAGATAATGCGGTCGAATTTTCTCTAACTTGGCTTAGTGTACATGTAGTAACTCTTGGACTTCCGGTCAAGAAACTGTTATTTATGCTATTGAAACACATGAGCCTGATGAGTCGTTTTATAAAATAGTGTACATTTGAATCTGCAGCTCTTTTTTTCTTTATTTTGAGAATCTCCAGCATTAGCAATAAAAATCAATCATTTTGAGGAAATATATAGGCATCATATCCGGTAAAGAAAGAAGGATTTTCCCCATAGTATGAATGAATGCTTAGCGTAGCGAAATATAAAATGAGTAACTACATGCAGGCAGTTTGCGGCGGAGAAAAATGTATGAATCTGATCCATGTTCCTCCACCTATCACACCCGAGGTTTGAGTGAACGAAGCGGAGTCAGCCGAGAATTGTCGATAGCATATCCGAGGTAGTTTTTCCGACCTTCGACGGAAAGACCCGAGATGGTGCGAATGCTCTCCGATCAGCTGAGAGACTACCTCGAATGCAATCGGCAATCCTCGGCTGACTCCGCTACGCTCCATTATGTGCGAGGTACGAGTCATCCGAGGAACTCCGATTGCCTCGAATGTGTTACAAAATCGTTCACTTCTTTTCAACAACATTCAAATGAATATTGGGTGGCTTCTAGTTTGTTGATTCTTGTCCATACCTTAAAGAATGCTAATTTAATATTACGCAAAATTTGCAAAGGAGAGGATAATCAACTGAATACTACATTTAATATGACATTGAAAGATGTATTCCAATCTTCAAGTTAACTTTATTACCGTATTCCTTGAAAGACGGTATTATATACTGTGTATCCATATGTATATTTACATAAGAGCGGGGATATTTCTAGTGAGCATTGGCTCACAGACTTCTTGTTGGTGTTAATTGGGTTAACATTTTTTGCTCGACTGAGCTGAAATCCCGTTGGCTTTTCTGATCACATTTTGTCTGTCATCTTTCTGTAAATTTTTCACATTTTCAGCTTCTTCTTCTTATAAGTAGATCTATTCAATTTCAACCAAACTTGCCACAAATCATCCGTGGATTAAGGACATTAAGTTTTTTTCAGATGAAGGGCGGTGCCTTCTTTCTAGGAAAGTAGTTATGATATTGTTAATCTTTTAAACATTTTTTTTTTGTCTCATTGGGAAAGGATGGGGCTACAATAGACGTTTTTCATAGAATATATAAGGATTCTTTCAAAATCTACTGAGATTCTGATTTTTTAAACAATTTACTGCCCGACTATTAAATTGCACTTTCACAATGACATGACCCACAATCATATACATGTAGTGTTGCATATAATTCTGATGTCGGCTGCTAGTGAGTGTGAATCGTGCTTGCTGAATCTGCAAATTCTCCGGCATAAGAATGAACTGAAGAATCGAAGTTCAATCAACGCTTATCTTTATATTACCCATGGGAGTGTTGCTTGGCAAATATTAATGATGTCAGCAGTTTTGAGGAAAGGGTGCAACGCTGTTTCAAATTACAAATTAAAGCTTTAAAACTTTATTCTCAGACAACAATTTGAGGCCTTAATTAAATAATTTCAACATTTTTTTGCGGGAGGGGGGGGGATTTCAATATCCTATACGTACTCATTAATATTGATGAGTAAAACTATAAAATGGACATATGGCAGGGAATAAACTAGTAATTAATAAATAAATTATATAAAGTAAAATAATGTCGAAGGTAATAACACAAAGTCTGCGCAGCAAACTTCTGCATATATAGTTTATAAAAAAAAATAATTAAATAATGTTTTACTGGGGTCGGAGAAAGAGAGATTCTTTGACTATTTTAAGATCCATATCTCTTAATTAAGCATCCTCTTTTTAACAACCCGAAAACACTTTATAATTAAATTGCAATATAACACTTTATTGCAGCTGCTTCCATGGAGTTAAAAAATGCCACTTGTGTTTTGAAAAAAAAAATCATTTGTCATTTAGTGAACATGCAATCTCATGAAATCTATATATATTTGATTCTCGATTTGAATACGATTTTCGTGGATACCCACACGTATGACTGATATACACAGAGAAATTTGTATTTATGAACTTACAGTAGCTCTACACAGTAGCTTATTAAATATGCCTAATTAACAAGTTTCGTTGAATTGCACGTTAATAATATAAACATTTTATAGTGTGTCAGTGTTTAAAAGACTGTGTGTATTTGAAGTTAAAACAATATCCAAGAGAATTATTCCTGAACACCAGTAATTCCGTATCAGATGTAGCTACGTAATTTTGGGAGGGTTCGGGCTTCATTAAGAAGCTTCAATGGATCGATTCCCTCTCTGGGAGTATAATCTTTTGATTTGAACTTTGAAGCGACATTTCATATCAACAAGTAGTCCTATAG
Source organism: Saccostrea cuccullata (assembly GCF_032062105.1). Classification (NCBI taxonomy): domain Eukaryota; kingdom Metazoa; phylum Mollusca; class Bivalvia; order Ostreida; family Ostreidae; genus Saccostrea; species Saccostrea cuccullata. The sequence continues at coordinate 29,820 of NW_026931356.1, read as the reverse complement.
AGCATACGGATAACCTAAAAGTTTCTGAAGATATTTTTAGGTTTGGAAATCGGATGCACAAACACTATGTTCATATTATATGTCAAGATGACAATATTCTGAAGGTTGAAAATGAAATACATTCAGTTAATAAAAAGAATGTTTAGATTGGAGAAATTCAGACTTTTTGACTGTATTTGAACCCGATGATTTGTAGATGAATATCATTGATATTGATTTTATATGATATTATATAAGATTTATATCCCCGAGCCTAATTAAGCAATTCTTTTTATCACATCTTTTTTAAGTAGCTATCAATATTTTACACTGTGTTTTATATTACGAATCCACACTATTTACTTCATCATTTTCAGGCAAAACCCTCCCCCTCCCCCTTTATTCAACCCCGAGGGTTGTTGGACATTTTTATTCACAAATTATATTTATCACACTTATTCATAATGTGTACCATAGGCAATATTCGTGAAAAAGCCCAAAATATTCGTTCCACACACACAAACGCACCCACCCTCACCCTAAAAGACCCCATTATAGTTCCCTTAAAATGTGTAGTTGGGTATTTATTTGTGTTTGAAAGATTATTTTGGATTTTTCACAATATTTTTCCTAAGATATACATGATGAATAAGTTTAATAAATATAATTAGTGAAAAAAAACCAAACAAGCCCCGGGGTTGAATACAGTATCGAAAGGGGGGGTCCTGTTCACAAGTACATGTACCATGTAGAATAAAGGGGTAAACTTGTAATAAAGATTGTTTACCATTTCATACACAGGTAAACCTTAATAACAATTAATATACACAATCGTTACACTGTAAATGTGTGTTTGAATTAAAATGTGATTTGACATATCCAGTACCAAGTGGATATAATTAGTGTTAGGGAAAATCTTAAGAAATGTGTTTCATAAAAACAAAACAAATCCGCATTATGCAATATTGGATTTTTTGATAATCTTCAGGTATGATGGGGCGAGGGGTGTGTGTTAAATTTCTCTGATTCTCTGGCCTATCTACAGAACTGTAGTTCTACGGAAAAAAAATATTGGCAGACCGGAGAGCTACAATGCCACCCACTGAAAAAAAAACTGTATATTGCGTTATTAGTTTTTGTAAAAAGTATACAAATAATTGAGCTCGGTTCTGGAATGATTGATTCTTTTAAATTCATACCGCAAAAAAGCTTTATTTTAAAAAATTACTTACTTCTCTATTAAGTGATCTAGTATTTCAGTATTGAAAGGCCGATATTAGCTCTTAATTATTTTATATTAAGAAGATGGGGGGGGATAAGGCGGGCAGAATGCCTATTGCGTCAGATATTAAGAAATCACATTTGATATGTAAATTGAGTGTAAAAATTTACTTCTCATTATTGAATTTTATTAAGTTATGAGAAAAAAAACATTTTCTGAGAGAAAATACATCTCTTAAAAAATGTATTTATAAAAATATTAGATGGTATACATGGGATTCGAACCCCAGCAATAAAATACCGAACTATCATACTGCTTTGAGATTAACGCGCTAATCACTAAGCTACATGGCTCATGATGATTGGGGGCATTTAAATCATATTTGTGATATGACCCTCGATTTAATGGACTTGAAGTATTTCTTGGAAAGATGCGAAAGTGTACTTTTAAGGTATAGTGGGTCTTCGCTCCATTTTTTGTAAACCAAAAAATATTTTTTTTTAACTTTTAAGATTATCTTTTAAAAAATGGAGCGAAGACCCACTCATGTTGAAAACATTTGTTTCAAAGTATGAAAAAATGATCGTTTTTGTTCTTTTAAGTCTGTGTATGCTTTTTCATATGCAAATATTTTCACTCTTTGTGATTTTTTTGTAAATTTTAGAGATTTAAATTAAGTATACTTTAATATTAAATGAACCATGAAATAAAATTTGGATATAATTGAGATTAAATTTTTCACTTCTTATCTGTCGCGCTATAGGCATTCTGTCCGCTTTATTCGCCCATACATCTTTTTTTTGTATTTTTTTCAAAAGGTTGACTCAGAAATCTACAAAATAAAAAGTTGGTGTGGCATTCCTCCTTAACAACAGTTTTAAGGAATGCTTTGTTGAGGAAAGAGTGAGAGAATATGTTTGGAACACACGGTTAAAATTATTTTGAGGGACATTTTAAAAACATGGAGAAATTCGTAAATCGAAAAACGTGCACTCTTTCGTGCGCAATAAATATATTGTTTTTTCAATGGCTGGTACTGTAGCTCTCCGGTCTGCCAATATATTATTTTCGGAGAGCTACAGTTCTGCAGCTATCTCTGAACAAGAATTCACAAAGTTTTCAATACAGAATTTATGACTAAAGCGCCCTAGACCCCCAACCCCCAGTTCTTACGCTATGTAGAGTATGAACATATGGATGGGTAGATGGAAAGGTAGTAAAAATCAAATCGACAAAATAATATTACAGATGCTTCAAAGAGGTCTTGAATAAATATTTAAATAAGCATATTAAAATTGTGGTCCCACAGCTGCATTTCATTTCCGGAATTTTTCCCTAAAAGAGCTTCTCGGGTGGCTCATGCATCGCACCTCGAAGGTTTGAATGGAGCGTAGCGGAGTCAGCCGAAGATTGCCGATTAGGAATTTTTCTATATTTTCAACTTTTCATGCCCGACATGTTTTAGTTTTCATTTCTGACATTTTCAAATTTTCGTTTCTGACTCGCGCTCTTTTCAGATTTACTTTTTTGGTTATTAAAACAGGATTGAAGAATTCACTTATGAAAAATTTCATTTACGTAATAAGAATAAATAAAAGTATATATATCAAATGTCTTGGACAAAACTTCGGTCGAGTCATTGACATCTAATTTAGTGAACATACATGGTGATGAAAAAATTGCATGCTCATTGAATTCTTTAAAGTAAACTTAGTGCTGCATGTACAGATGTACAATACATGTACGTGTATATACAAAATGTTTATTTGTTTTACCGGCTGTTTGTGTCTATGTGGGTGATATGTCATTATTTATGGCATATTGTGCCAAATATGAACGCCCTATCGTATGTCATTCAAAAGTTATAACCAAAGTTGATTTATTTGAAAATTAGGTCAAACACAAAGGTCAAGCTCAAGGGGGTCAGGAATTTTAGCATGTGTTAAAATATTTTGACACGTAATGAACAGGTCAAAAATGAAAGCCTGATCTCTTCTAAATCAAAAGTTGTAAGGGAAAAATAACTTTTTTGGAAAATATGTTAAACGTGAAGGTTCAAGGTCACAAGGTCAAAATCCATAGTTTATTTAGAAATGGTCATATACATATGAAATGTGAAAGCCCTATCTTTTCCATCGTCACAAACCACGACTAAAATGTACGATCCCATCGTGGCTCGTGATTTTGTATCTTTTCTCATTCACCAGTTATAACCAAGGTTCAAGTTTTTGAAAAGTAGGTCTAACTTCAAGCTCATGGTAATGGGGTAAAAAATTATAGTGTATTTAGAAAGGTCTTGTCACAGTTAAAACACATGAATAATATAAAAATCTTTTCTCTGTTCTAATTCAAAAGATATGACCAAGGTTAAATTTTGTGACATACGGAAAAATTTACAGTCTGACTGACAAAAAGACATATCTACGAATAGGATTTAATTTGATTAGACTCCTTGCTTTTGCGAAAGCGGGGGGATTAAATGTTTCACACGAGAGAGAGAGAGAGAGAGAGGAGAGAGAGAGAGAGAGGGATAGAGAATCTTAGGGAGAGAAAAAAGAGACAGAAAAGGAGATAGAGCTTTAATATTTCACAAACAATTTGGAGAACCTTTAACACACAATAGAAAAGATTTACATGTTTATCTAAATGTCGTTCAAATTTAATTTTAAATTAAATTTTTCCCCTCTTTTCCCTTTCAGAATTTATTAAATGCTGCTGTCATATTTTTGATTTAAAAAATATTCTGCAAGTTTTTTTTTTTAATTTCCCGTTCAAACATAATTGTTTCAATTATTTATTTATTATTTAATTTATTCAGAACATAACTCTCCCATACCTATCTAAATAATTTAAGATTTACATCACGCTCCCAGTTAATACTCGTTCCTGACCAATTCTCCGCATCATATCAAATGTATTTGTATGAAGAATTTAAAATGCAGTTTTATTTTTTAAAAATATTTTACATCAAAATTTCATAATTTTTAGTTTCCTTTGTATAATGAGTTGATATCACTCCAACTCTCTATAAATCCCATGCGCGGATCCAGGAATTAAAGTTTAGAAGGGCGCCAAAAGTAGGCAGGGGGTCCGAGGGAAGCCCCCGGAAGCTCCTGTATTCTAGAGATTTTGTAGGTAAAATTGAGGTCTACCGAGTAGACATTTTTACCCTTTCTCGACGAAACTATGATTAACGCTAACTATGACAATTTTAGGGGTGGGGCCGGATGCATCCCCCTTATATCCGCCACTGAATATTGTAATTGCATGCATTGTGCCTAACACAAAGATTAATTTTTCAAAAGGATAAATGCAGTCTTTAAATTTCTAGAGATTCATGAAAAACCCAGCTTCCAAACAAAAGAACTTCCAATATATATATATCTCAAAGAGTTGACACAGGATTTTCAGTTGTGTTGAATTCAAATTCTGAATGTTACAGTTTAAATCGAATTTAGCTTTTTATTCAGGTTATTATACCCCCCCCCCCCCCGTTTGAAAAGTAGGGGGGGTATACTGTAATCGGTATGTCTGTCCGTCTGTATGTAGATCCGTCCATCTGTCTGTTACGCTTTGGGGTACCCATCTCTTATCCGCAACTCCTCTTATACCACTGAGTGAAATTTAATGAAACTTTCACAGAGTCTTTATTACATGGATCCGTTGTGTACCTGCTATTTTACTTTTTGATCCGACACATAATTTGATTTTCCCGGCCACAGCATTGTAGTTTAAATATAATTCCAGGTAATAAAAAATAGTTGACAATATCCAAAATTTCATAATTATAAGTCCATGAAAAATTAATGCGTCTTCCTCTTTTCCTGAATAATTAAATTTTGATTTTTGCAGTGTAACGTTTAAAGTACATTCTGTAATTCTTCTGGTGATTTAGGGAAAATATGACACTATTTAACAAGATATAATCTAGTAAATTATGCTTTTTGTAGATTTTCAATTGCTATACTTTGGACTAATTCTCATCAATAGATATAATTTAGTATTTTTGCTTTTTTATAAAATTTAATTTGTGATCATTTTATTGATTGGATTTGTTGACGTCTTTTTATAAGCATAACGTCAACGTAACGTTGCGTGTCTCGTGTGACCCAATTAATTATAAGGGAAGAAGACTCTATCTAATGATTCATGTCAATCTATGTGTTTGATCCGATTGAACTTTAATAATTCTGATTCTGGGTAAAAGAAAAAGAAGAAAGTGGATTATATTTTGAATGTATTACCTTACGTTTTGACCTCAATGATACAAGATATTTTCTTCAGAAAAAGTGGTCACACACTAGAGAAATACCGTTACATTTCGCAATCTTTTTTTAGCAACAATGCTTGACCAGAAAATCTCAAAATTATATTTTTCTTAAATAATTTTTTAAAGCTTTGATTTGATATACAACGCAAGCGGTAAATACTAAATATAAAATTTGACTTGTGGATGTTTGTTATATGTCTTTTCCCAAGTTACTAATTTCTTTGTTTATATCATTAATTCTGTTAATAAAATTATCTCTTCAATATTGTCTAGACTGGCATTAAATGTTATTTTCAATATTGTAAAATTCTCAGATGTCCCCTCTAAATTATATTCATTGCACAATTTTTTCATTACAATTAGTTTTTGAACCAATCCATATGGCTATTGTCTTACAAAGATAAGGCTTTAAACCTGAAAATTTAGCAAACTGGAAAAAAAGTGCTTCAAACCTCTTTTCAGACCCATCCAAAAATATCACGGTATCATCTGCATATTGTAATAAGCAGACTGTTTCTATACCAATTTTTTAACCCTTTATATTTTTATTTTGTCTAATAAGGCGACCCATTATCTCGACACAAAGATTGGAAATATATGATGAGACAGGGTCTCCTTTACGACACCATCTACCTATTCAAAAGACTTTGGGAAAAAATACCATTCTGCAAAACACATAATGTGGCATTTTTATATAATACTTAAATTCATCTAATAATCACAGCCAAATTTAAAATATTCTAAAGTCTTGTACATAAATCTTAAGAAAATAGTGTCAAAATCTATAAGTAACATCATCCTTGGGATTTGTTTTTCTTTTGTAATATGTGGAACATCATAGATAAATCGAGTATTTTCGCCTATGAAGTTCTTCCAATTCAGATGTCGCAATAGAAAGTTTTTCATCAGTTTCGTGAGAATCATTTAAATTTCTGATGATTTCTAATTCTTGTATTTATCTTCTTCTAAAAGATTTTCTTCTCGGTCTCTTTCCTATTCCTTTCTAGAACAATACTTTATAGTGTTTCCTCTTACATGTATCTCAAGTAGTAGCATTTCTAGGAATAATTGGTCATCATTTATAAAATCAATTTCTGTGTTTTCTATGTCCTCAATCATTACACGATTAAACGGTGAAACTGGATTCTGAAGTTTAATTCTATTTATTGTGTCTTTAACTAAACTTATATAATAACTTTTATCTTTTAAGAGAGAGTTATTAAACTTCCAGAACCCTTTACCCATCTTAATCTCTGAAAATAAAATATGAAATTCAATAATTGAGTGATCAGTTCTGTATCCAGACTTTATTTCAACCTTTTGTCATATCGTTACATGTCGTTAGATTACCATTATTATAACTATCATGGTATGAGATAAATATTAGAGGATGAATGAATTAATTACTAGAATACCGATTTCTGGATGACAGTTTATATGTACACACTACATGTATATAATATATATGTCGAATTGTGGGATACACATGTAACTATGGACACTATACATGTGGGTCATATGAATATACAATATATTATGTACATATGAATGTATATATGTGCCACTCTGATATATTAAATGCGGATAAATATATATGTATATACTGAACTATTATATATATATATATGAAAAAGAAACGCCTTTTGAGGTGAATATGTTTTTCCTAAAATATTTTTTTTTATTTTTCCTATAAACCTTTAAAATCATCTTTCAAAAAGATCCAAATGCTTATTTGATTTTGTCTGTAATTCATGAGTTATTGCACTATATATATGTATATACTGAACTATGGGATATATATATATACTGACTAAAAAAAAGAAACGTAGGATAAACGTGATGTAAAACTTTTCAATTTTAAACCTTAGAGTTTTGATATCTCAGTGAATTAAATATGTTTTTCCTAAAATATTTTTTTTTAAAGTTTTTCCTAAATTTAACCTTTAAAAATCATCTTTTTTTCAAAAAGAGCCAGTCAATGTTGTATTCAAATACTGGCGCATGCATTCCGCATCATATCCTGATTATTTCAACGAGCACACGGCCTGTGACCTTTGCTAAAAATCCTTGTATGGCACCTGATCCCACCTCTGATGTTTCGGAAAAAAAAAATATATATATTTTTCCTGCTCTTACCAAATGCCCATTTGATTTTGTCTAATAATTCATGAGTTATTGAAGCAATGACGATACCCCCAAAATGGAAAATCGAAAACTCTCATTATCTTCAATGTCTCTCCCGTGCATTTGTCAGACCCTTATTTCTCCTTTGCATGGAATTTCATCAGAGGGATTATCTTTCAAACGATGGCTATATCTGGTATGGGTAACCACGCAAAAAAAATAAGTCAAACGGCGCACGCATGCGCCAGTGAGAGAAATACAACAGTTGACTGGCTCAAAAAACCAAATTGCGGAATAGTTTTTTTTTTTCAAATTTCGTATGAATGGAATGATTATAATAGTCTACTGTATAGATGACTGTTTTGTGTTAGTAAGGTGGCGATTCAAATGATGGCAGGACGAATAACCCGCTCTTAATATGGCTCTGTTTCGCGTTAACGTCAGTCGTCGTCACAGTTGTTTGAAAACCATTCCAGACCCTCTCTGACAATAGGTAACAAGTTTTATGGGGTAAATTACAAGAAACTGATTAGTAAACCGTTGTTGCCTTTTTCATTAGTTAGGCATTTCGAAAACAAGACCCCATTGAACTTCCATAAACTGTGCCAGTTTGAAAGAAATTCATAATGTCTCTTAATATTGAAAAACGATGTGCATACCTCATATGCATCAAATAATGCAACAAGATTTGTTGACAAACTCGTCGTTATCAAATTGCACGTGTTTTGTGCTTTTTAGCGTTTTACCTACGTGATGTCAAAAATTTTACGGTTGAGTAATTCTGAACACTGATTTTGGTGCGCAGTTACTAAATTTCTCCTGTGACCAAATTTTGTAATTTTCGGTCATGTGGTCAAACTTTTTTCGAACATTATGCATCCCTGCGTTTCTTTTTCCATTCAGTATTGCACATGATTTTAACTAAATAAATTGTTGATCACTGTATATATGTACATGTATACATGTATAATAAATTGTTTGAAAAATATACTGCAGGTGATTTTAAGTAATTGTGGGCCACTGTATAATTATGCATATAAAGAATTGAAGGAGAGGGGGGTTACTGTAGTGATTGTACCAGTTTGTGGGTCCCTGTATATATGTATATAATGGATGCAGGATAAATATATTGCATGATTTTAACTAATTGTAGGTCACTGTATATATGTATTTAATGAATTGTGGGATAAATATATTGAACGTGATTAAAACTGATTGTGAGTCACTCTTTATATATATAAAATAAATTGTGGGATAAAATTATTTATCGCATGTGATTATAACTGATTGTTGGTTATATGTTATAAAGAATTGTTGGATAAGTAAATTAGTAATTAAATTAAATTGGTTATTATAACGGCATGTGTTATCATACGAAACAATCATATGAGAAACATTTTCATACAAATATTCAAGCACTCGGTCCATCGGACCTATATTTCACTTTTAACAAAAAATAAAGGAATTATGTATACCGCTACACAAAATTATTACACTTAGCGGTTTTCTGTACAACAAAGATTGCATATGCATGTATGATTAATATAAATATTTTGGGAAAATGCGTTAGGAAAATGCGTTAAAAGGAAAATAGAAGTATATAGATCCGACATAGAAAAAGTTGGATTGCATTATATGCTTGTAAATAAATCTGATCTGTATTTCAAGGACTAGTATTCAGTACAATTCAATAAAAAGTGGCACTCGTTCTCTGCTTCATCTTTAGAAAAAAAAATTATAAATATACAGCACCTGATTATACCTGGTTGTGGGTCATTGTATGTATGTATATAATGAATGGGGATGGGGGGTGGTGGTTAATGCAGTGATTATACCAGTTTGTGGGTCACTGTGTATATAAGTATATAATGGATTGTACGATAAATACATTGCACTTGATTTAAACTGATTGTGGGTCACTGTACGAGGGGTTATCAAAATGTTCGTGGACTGAGGCTATAAAATTAGCACTATGCAGTCTGTGCTTTCAAATTTTTTTTGGAACATAAAACAACAAAAATGGAAGAAATGTTGAAAATTTTAGCCTGATACGTTCATTATTTGCCAAATTATTATAAAATAAAAATGACATATGATCACCCGGCGCTGTCTCCGTTCAAATTCATGACGTCCGACAACGTCATTGTTTTTCAATGTCCGGTTTTTCTGCCTCATATACTTAATTTGAAGAAATTCCGTGGAGCTCAGTAAGAACTTAACAATGCCATGAACAGCGGTTTACAAGGAATATAGAAATTAAAGTGGATTTATACATTCGGAGAGGTTCCTCGCTTGATTGAGTCAGCTTATTTAGCTTTTTGGAGTTCAACGTCTACAACACATGAACAACGTGATTATTTGAGGTGATTAATTTTTCACACCTTGACTACAAATTGACATTAACTGTGCATCCCTTTTCTCTCTGAATCTATTCTGACATTAAAAGACAAGTACAGTGCCTATAACAGTTTTTTTCAGGGGTAAAACTATAAAAATGTTGGATAAGGAAACCCGTCCGCCATTTTGACGTCACATTCAGGGCCTCATTTGTTTGAACACTCCATGTAAAATTTAGGATAAAATTTCATAGAACTTCCAGAATGAAGTGAAAATACCATATTGTATGAAACAATTGTGTCCCAACACAAACCTGAACTAATGGGATATTTAGATGTCAAATGTTCATATCAAAAGAATTTTTCTCAGTTACACTTAAGTTGCAAAAACGTCGTATTCGAAGTTGGGCCGCCTGATGATACCATTGCTTACAAAAACATTTCTAATTTATCAAAAAATAAAACTTATGATTAATGGTTTATTCTTTATATAGAAAAAATAATGCTCACTAGATATTTTAAAATTCATTGATGTACCTAAAGCGTTTTTAATTTTATGGCGCTAGTCCACGAACTTTTTGATAACCCCTCGTATATATGTACATAATAAATTGTGAGATTAATATAGGGCAGGTGGTTAAAACCGTGGGTCAATGTAAATATGTATGTAATGAATTGTGGGATAAATATACCGCAAGTGATTATACATGATTGTGGGACACTCTATGTATAATAAATGTAGTGATCATCGCTGTTTGTGGGTCACTATGTATATATATAAATATATAAATAATATTGTGGGGCAGTTGATAGTATGAATTAAATTCCGAGAGAGAATATCTTGTTAAGATTCTTATAAATAATGTATGGCAGTGAATCATTATTTAATATTATCCGAAAGTACTTGAATATGATATTGAAAATTTTGTGGAATAAACAAATTGCGCGTGATTAAAACTGTTTGTGAGTACATGTAACTATTTAAAATGAATTGTGGGATAAATTATCGCACGTGATTATAACTGATTGTGGGTCACTGTTTATATATTATAAAGAATTGTGGGATTAGTTAAATGTTTGTTATAGCGGCATATGTTATTATAAAATACATGTACAATCATATGAGAAACATTTAATACAAATATTCAAACACTCAGCCCATCGGACCTATATCATAACTGAATTGCTTCGGAGTAAAGGACTGTATATATATAAATGACGGAAGATGGCAATATTAAGCTTTATCGTGGTCATTTGTCGAATTGTTTTCATATTCATGTGATTAAATGTTACGTTTTAAAACAGCGAGAGAAAACGTTTATCTTTTAAATATATATGTTATTATAAATATACCATACATATCTATAAATCTATGTTTGGTTATTTACAATAATTGAAAAAAAAGAGATTTTTTCTGTGGCTTGGCTTTATCATTCCAGAAAACAAAGCAATTTAGATTACATGAACAATTGGATTATATATCATCGGCTTGGGGACAGGACCCTCCCCCTCAGTATGTAATGTTCGTACATGTATATCACAAAATTTCAATTCACGAATTCTCGAACCCTCACTTCCAATATGAAAGCCTCTCCATAAAAAAAAATCAACCAGATTTATAGTATGAAAATTTTCTTGATAATATCAACCATTTTTTTAAAGAAAATGATCTCTGACGCACGCCCCTTGAATATTATTTAACTGGTATATTCTATGATTAGGTTCAAATTTATTATTTATTTATCATATATAGTAACACATCTTCAGCGATATTTTGGATAATCTGAGGTTAATACATATAGGTAAATGTAAATTATGAATGCTGAAGAAGGGACTGGAATTGCATATTACCTAAAGCAAAATGTTGTACATGATAAATAAAATGAGAAGTTTCAATGTATAATAATTAACCAAAAACTTTGAAATGAAAAATAATATTTCTTCAATGTAACATTTCATATATCAAATAACCTCCCTTACCTTGCCCCATGCAGCTATATACAGTTCCTTAAACATGTTACCCCCCTTTCGCAGTAACAATAGCATTTAGAATCAGTCTGAGGCAATTTTATACATTCATAGACAGGGTTCGACAACATGCGTTTCATATGTTTGCACGAGTTTCGAAGGCAAATGATATAAGTTCTGAAGATCTAGAAACACATAAATATTTTACTATGTATTATGATATTATCATGATGAAATTTTTTAACCTTCACTGCATTGAAAAACTGTCTATTCCGTTAAGTTCTGACAGCTGTCACCCCGCCCACACTTTGACGGAAACGGTGCAATATCTCATCAAAAGGTTCAACATCTCGCTCCACGGTCAAACAGCTATTTATTTGACTATTTGACTTATGAAAACAGTAGAAAGGTTATTCTTATAAGTGTAAATTTATGTAAAATTTTTTAAAAGTATAACAAGCAAAAATTACAGACAACTCACCTGAAAAATTTTGACAAGCAAAAAAAAAAAAAAAAATGGGTTGGTGAAAGGAGGTAACAACAGTTTGACAACTAAATGTATTAAAACATTAGCAAATAATAGTTACTATAATCTAAGTATTCTGTGCAATAATAAAAAAATATATTATTATTTTCAAATTTTCCAAATTATTAATCGGGTTTTCTTTTTTTATGGAGAGGCTTTCATATTGGAAGTGATTCGTGAGATTAATTGAATTTTTGTGATATACATAAAATTACATACTGAGGGGGAGGGTAAGCACATGTGCTCCGATGATATATAATCCCATTGTTCATGTAATCTAAATTGCTGATTGTTTTCTGGAAATAAAGCCACAGAAAAATTCTTTTCGTAACTTCAGATTATAAAGTAAATAACCAAACATAGATTTATAGATATCTACGAATAAATAAAAAGGTATTGGCAGTATAAAAGAGATGATATATGCATTTGATTTAACTCCCCCTGCGAATATCCCCCCTACGTTACCGTTACTGATGTCTTAATTATCAAATTTTATAAAGTCTAGTCAGGTTTAAGTTGTTGCATTTAAAAGATAAACGTTTTCTCTCGCCGTTTTAAATGTGAGAATCCCTACGCAAGACGTAGATTGTGCAAATCATGCTTGTTTTTACCACCCGATCAACATGAATATGAAAACTGTCAAATAATTTCGTAGTGTTTGAGAGAAAACTAGACTCTATAGGATAACCGGACAAAATACCACGAAAAGCTTAACTATTGCCATCTTCCGTGGGATATTTGTTTTTTTGTAAATACATTTATATATACCGAAAAAAAACGTGACCCACATATAATTGCGGTGAAAATGTTTATTATATACGTTGAAAACGACTTACTTTTTAGAAACTCCCCCACAGTACCCGTTGTATTAAATATATACCGCTAAACAAAATACTACGCGGTTTTCTGTACAACAAAGCTTGCATTTGCATGCATGTATGATTAATATAAATATTTTAAGGTCTGTATAGGAAATTGAGTTAAAAGGAAAATAAAAGTATTTAGATCCGACATAGAAAAAGTTGGATTGCATTATATGCTAATAACGAAATCTGATCTGTGTTTCGAATATTCTGTTCAATTTATTACAGATTGTGGGTCATTGTATGTATGTATATATAAAGAATTGGGGGAGGGGAGGAGGTAGTGATTATACCAGTTTGTGGGTCACTGTATATATGTATGTATGTAACGGATTTTACGATAAATACATTGAACTTGATTAAAACTGATTGTGGGTCACTGTATATACAGCGTTTGTACGTAATGAATTGTGGGATGAATATATTGCAGGTGGTGAAAACTGTGGGTCATTGTTTAGATGTATATAATGAATTGTGGGATAAATATACCGCGTGTGATTATACATGATTGTGGGACACTCTTATGTATAATAATGTACTGATCATCGCTGTTTGTGGGTCACTATATATATAACATTGTGGGGAAGTTGATTGTATAGATTATATTGCGAGAGAGGATATCCCTAGAATATCTTAAGATTCTCATAAATAATGTATCGCAGTAAATCATTATTAGTATGATCCGAAAGTACTTGAAAAGTAATATTGAAAATTTTATATTGAAATCAGCGAAACTGTTCTTAATAATTTATTCTATTTTGTACATAAGTAAATATACATGCATGTATATATCTATAGATATTTTATAAAACATTAATTTTTATGTCTTTTCATTGTGCATTGCAACAAATAATATATATAGCATAAGATAATATTGCGGGTCATAGAATTCATATATGAAGAGGATTGTGCGATGTATATAGTTTATCCCACAATGCCCTATATATATAAATGTTTTGACCCACAATTATATTCAACATTTTTAATATTAACTCAAAAATTATATTATATATTATATAAGGACCATCTTTTTTATTTGCTGAAATTTAAAATTAATTAATTACAAATAGTCTCAAGAGATAAACGCAGATAACCAAAACTCCCGAAATTCATGCCGTGTCCATGTATATTTGTCGACTAACTAGTTATGTAAGCATTGAGAAATGCATATTTGTTTGTAAAATAAAATATATTTATTTTCAATGAATTGATTTCAAGATTACCTTGACCACAATAAGAAGTAAATAATAATTAAAATCAGATTTTTCAAAAAGGCGTTAAAGATCTAAGTACGGTTTATCACAATATTGATCGCGCTATTTGACGAGAACTTAATATTGTACGACTTACTATATTGCTTGTTTACGGGCGATAATTAGTTCGTCCTGCATTCTATTATGTAAATTGCGCTTTTTCATTTTATTTGGATTTTAATTAATAAATTAAGAAAAACAAACAAGGAAAATGTTTATTTTACAAATAACATTCCGATAAAAACTTACAAAACGAAATTGACACGATTCTACACGCACGATCTCGCACGATTAAAAACGCACACGTTTGAGTCTGATACACGAACGATCTTGCACGTTACACGAACGATCACTCACGATACACGAACGATTCTACACGATTGGTTTGTCAACAATAACGTTCCAGCCACTGTAACGCCTAAATTATAATTATGGCATAGCTATGCAATATAGAAATGCGAGATCCCACAAACCAGCTTAGATGATCGATGCCCACAAACAACCTCATATACCTATATATATATATATATATATATATATATATATATATATATATATATATATATATATATATATATATATAGAAAGCACAAAGAAATTCACTTTTACATGGATACCCACTTCCGCCCCAGCCCGGGGTTGAACTCTCGACCTACGGAATCTGTCTCCTAGCAGTGCTGGAACAGCGCGTTAGACCGCTCGGCTATCTAGGCAAGTTAAGAAACTTGCTTTCGATGCCGATGGAATTCTCACAACGCTGCCCTACACTACACGGTCATTGAGAATAGAAGTGAGATACAGTTATTTGGACATTAGTTTTTAGAGGATTGTTACCAATACATGTTGTGATTAAATTAATTCATTTATATATATATACAAGTTATAAACAAGTTATTACTTTGTCTTTTCAGGGTGAGGATCGTGCTTTAGCGAGTGCACAAGAACAATACACAACTGGTGAACCGTTTGTCGATTATGGAGATGAAACTGATACCAGTTTAACTTCAGAAGAAATAATCATTGATGAAACTGATGCTGCAAATGTCTGTGACAATCCAGTGATCATAAATGAAACAAATGTAATTGCCAAATACTTCCCACCAAAAATGGCAGATGAGAGTAACAATTCTGTTGAAGACTTTCTGACAGATCTATCAGATGACCTCTTGAAGACGGATCTGGACATTTATGCAGATGAAACAGAAGCAATTATATTACTAGAGGAAGTTGCTGAAATCATTGAAGATGAGACGGCACAAATAACTGAAGCAGATTTTGAGGTGAAGGAGGAGAATTTGGATCCCCAGCTGTACGCAGGAACCTCAAAAAAACTAGGCCTCGTTCTTCTACTCATAAGTAGTTTAAGCATTCGCTTTAAAATTCCAGACGAAGAACTATCATATATCATCAGCCTCTTAAACATGATTTTACCTGCCGGAAACCATATGATAAAGAGTGTGTATGCGTTAAAAGAGTATTTGAAAAAAATTGTGAGTGTCCCTAAAGTTCACTTTATTTGCTCATGGTGTGGAAATCATGTTGAGAAGGATGCTGTTCTTTGTTCCAATAAATACTGTTTAAAAGACTTAACACAGCCTGGAGCTGTAGGATATTTCATATAACATTCTGTAATAAATCAGCTACAGATGATGTGTAAAAGAAGTTCATTCTTGGAGAAAATGAGAACAAACAAATTCAAACATTTTGATGAAAACATTTCTAAAGATATCTGTGATGTTTACGATGGATCAAATTACCAGAAGGCTTATGAAAAAGGTTTTTTAAATGACCCAAATTCCATTTCATTTTCGGTAAACACTGATGGTGTTCAGATATTTAAGAGCTCAGCTGTTTCAATGTGGCCCGTGTTTATGACAATCAATGAACTGCTAACATCAGAACGAAAATTGAAGGAAAATGTTCTTTATTATGGTATTTGGATTGCTGCGAAGAAGCCCATGATGTGGAGCTACTTAAAACCATTTCATGAGGAGATATAAAAGTTGAAGCAGGGAGTTTCTATGGAGGATGTTGAGGGCCAAAATTTCACATTAAGAGGTACCATATTAAGAGTCATTCTCTGTAAGCATCAAAATGGGCTGGAAATTGATTTTCACGGATTTTGCTGAAACTTTGTGAAATAGTTACATTATAAGCCCAATTTACAAAAATATTATTAAAAGTGATCAATTGGTCTTGTTTCCATGGCAACCAGGTTACCTGTTTTTTCACATAGTGGTAAATACCTAAAATGATATTTCTTCCCATTCATGTACATTTAATTAAATAAAGGTGATTATTCTTATTTTTTTCCTTTGAAATAATTTGTTAGTTGTATTTTCTATAAAAAAAAAAGTTGAATTTTTTTTTTGGACCTGCTGTTAAATGCCAAATAACATAAAAAAAATTGCTTTAAAAAAGGGGGGTTAAACATAACAATGTATACAAAAAACGCAGGCACTGGTGGAATGTTATGATGCTCTGAATTTTACCTTATACATTTATGAAGAACATATGAAAAAACTGGAGAGGTATTATTTACTTTAAGAAAATAAATTGATTGTAAAGTTTGTAAAAATCTCTAAATTTACACACATTTTTGACAAGAGTTATTTCCCCTTTCGGAAATCTTTTGCTTAAATCAATGAAAGTGAAACTTACACAGCAGAAAACGACTTTGAGGAGTAAATACTGTCTGTGTTGGGTATTTTTAGGGGTTTTAATCCAACTTGTCAAGTATTTAACATTACCCATAGTAAAACTGTTAAATGATTGTTTAGGCTTTACTGTGACTGAGAGATATCAATGTTTGTGTTTAACGTTAGATGTGATAAACTTAAAAATGGATTATGAAATTCCTGCTTCTGTGACAAGTGCTGCATCATTGAAAAAAGTGTTTAAAAACAAAGTAACATCAGTTAAATAGACTTCAGAGCTAAGGGTGGGATAATGAGGTTGTGATGAAGAAATATACATGACAATAAGAAGATCACTAGGCAAGTACCAATGAAATATTTACCACGTACATTGAAAGTTGCACATATTTTGTATGAGTTTATTGATAATAGGGTATGCCTACACTACAGTGTATTTATTTTCAAAAAAACATTAAAGTAGCCAAGTCATAAATAATGACATGATTCTAATTATATCAATAATTTATAGTGTAGACATATATTTATCAATCTTATTAAAATCAGATGTTGATGAAATTTTTTTAAACCATCTGTTGATAAAAATCATACAAGCATGTAAACCTAATTAGACTAAGGGCGAGTTTGTTTCTCAAAAACTTGGATTGGTTTTGAACCAGTTTTGTAAACTGTTCATTTGTTCCACAAACTGGTTTTAAACTAGTTTAAACCCAGAACCGGTTTTCTATTTGTTTTGGCAGTAACTGAAACCAGTTCGTTAAACCAACCAAACCACCTCCGATGGTGGTTTATTCGGTTTACGAAAGAGCGGGAAGTATTGCAATATGGCAGTGTTGAAAGATAGTGAGTTTTCCAATAAAGAAAAAAGGTTATAATGATTGTTTTTTGAGGACAAACAACTCTTTTGACTAAAATGCCACATTCTGATATTTGATGTTTTACATATAAGGCTGCAGAAAATAAATAAATGCTGCATATTGAAAATTAATGGTGTTTGTTCAATAATAATGAACAGAATATGTTAAATTTTCCTTTTCAAAAATAAGTTTTGAATCATTTGGACAAACTTCAGCATGTATGGTAAATTGTAGAACATACTGTAAAGACAGCTTAAATATTGGAATTTAAATCCAAAAGAGTAATTATAAACACCCGAGTGTTTATCTTTCTTTGTGTAAAAAAATGTGGAAATTGTTCATTTGATTAATCTTTGAGGCATTAAAAATATAAACACTGCCCTTTAACTATATGTAAGGTAATCAAAGAATAGAATGAAAAAATATAAATACGTTATAATTTCTTGGATTCTTTTATAAAAAAAAAAAAAAAAAGATTTTAACAAATTTATTTGCATATGTAATATGGTTAATACATGTATGTTGTTCTGCATCTTGTCTTGTATACATTGTAAACTGAAACTGTTCATTTGTTTTACCGAGGTAAACCGGATTGAAATTTAAACCAGTTTGAAAAACTAGTTTTAAACCTTAAACCAAAACTCGAACTAGTTTATGTGCAACAAATTCGCCCTTAATTAATTCTGTATATATGATAAAAGCTAAATACCCCATAACAACTTTTTAATTGTGTGCTTAAAAAAAAGGGGGGGTTAAAATTTATTGCCATGTAAGGTATTTCATCAATTTTTAAGAAAATTAATTTCATTTATTAATCATTTTTTTAATTAATTATTTTTTTATTTTATTTTACAAGTGACCTTAGGAAATCACATCTCTAAACTGAACAGGTGACAAAACTGCGATTTTCTTTTAGATTTCAATTTTTGCAGGGTTGAAATTTATTGATTCAAGTTTTTTTTTTGAATGGGTCGATGATCGTGGGTGAATGTGCCCTTTCTTTTAGGAACTTAAAGTTATTGCAAAAAATGAAAGAACGTAGGAGTTTATTACTTTAACATCAGATTAATTTATTCAACAAAGAAAAAATAATTTAATTTATATTATTATGATTTTTTTGTCATAGCAAACAACCACTACAGTTGAATTTAAGCCAAATTTATAATACAATTGTTTACACTTTACTGAAATAATATATAATGAAGGAATACATTAAAGTTTATAGGGAAATACGGCATTTTTCAGTGGAAAGGAGTTCATTTTACGACCATGCAGAAATTGGGGATATGTAAAATGGCCGTTGTTGAAATAATGGATTTATGTGCCCAAATTATAGCAGAGAAAAAAAAATTATATTTTATTTTGTCAAATTTTATAAGGACATCTCAGTATTCCATTTATCACAGACTTTATGTTCTGGAAAATATTTCTAAGAAGCTTTCCAAATAGTTTTAGATAAAAATATTAAGTTATTTAACTTCCTCGTTCATGGGGGTAATTACACCCCCCAATCCCTAGGACGAAGGAGGTTCAACGGGTTTCCTGGCCCTTTCGGGCCAGGACAGATACCTGTTGATTACTTCAGTGTACTAATACAAATAAACCCCCCCCCCTTTGTAACATATTGGAGGGGGTGGTGGTAACATTTTATCCCCCCTCACTTTAACCTCCCAGAAAACTATTTCAGATCATTATATTTTTCCTGCCATATATCGATGAGGTTCTCTGTAGATTGAATTTCAAAAGCTTAGGGGAGTTCACTCCCAGGGGCATAGGGGCATAGACCTTACGGATAGTGTTTTGGAACTAATAAGAGTGGCGGTGGTTTGTATAATTATATAATTTTAATCTAATTGCACTTTCCCTAATACTTATTTTACCTCTGCAGGTGTCTTAATGATGAAGAACAAAATCACAAAATCTTTAAATTACATACTGAATTTTGATTGTCATTCTTAATGTGTATGAATCATGCTTATCTCGGCTGGGAAAATTTCAACAAAAAAATTTTATGTACGGTACGGACAGACACACGGATAAACAGGAAATTGACATCAGATTTAAGAAACTCAAATGTTACCCACCTATGCCACAATACATGCCTTAGCAAATACTGTGCTAAAATTTCAAGCATTTTCAATGAATAGTGATACATGTGTAATTACTGAGAAAACTGCAACCAAACATTTGCTACGTTCAGACATACAGGCAGCCAGACAGACAGACGAACGGACAGACACACAAAGGTAAATCAGTATACCCTCCTCTTCTTCGTAGTGGTGTTATAATAATTCCTTACGAAAGGAACAGCGAAAGATCATTTCAATAACAGTAAAAACAAGTTGAATTGAGGGGGAGGCGGGCACTCTTGACTATGTGCTTGTCCTACTTAAACTAAGAAGTGCATGTACACGTTAAAACATGTTATATGTTTCAATTAATAAAGCAAGTTGCTTCCAAAAGATCGGTCATGATTTTATGTCGGTATTTATTGTTTCCATGGAAACAAATCCTGCTGCAGTAATTCAGATATATGTCAGTTTAAGTTTGAGTTCATCTGTTTTTGTCCAGGTAAATAAATTAATTAGAAGTATAAACAAACCAAATTGGTGTCAGTGCTTTGTGTACTGGTACATCAATACTTATTTGGATTATTCCTAATATATTTGGTTACCATAGCAACTGCTTTTTATTAAATTATGAATTTATAGTCTTTTTTCATGAAATGACAAGGTTTATGGAATTTATTTTATTGAAGAAGACACATAATCGTGCAATAAAGCAGTAGATTTTGTATATAAGACATATCAATGAAAAGGATTTTCCTGAACTATTGGCTGCCATAGCAACCATTTTAAAAATAAATTATGAATTACTATTTTGATATTTATAGTGAAATACATTTAAATTCAATTCATTTTACTGAAAAAGAGAAAAAAAATAATGATTGAAGCTATGATATTATTTGTTGTATACTTGTCAGTGTAACAAAATTTGTGATAGCAACCAAAATAAGGAAGTGTTCAAAAACTGTTTGGTTACCATAGCAACGTGATTTTAGACGCTTGAATTTTTATCTATTTTTCTTTAAAATGTACATAAGTGAAATAAAAAATATAATAAGTGTTATCTATTTAAAATTGAAGAAATTAAATCATGCACCGAGGCCACAGATTCTGCATAATGATAACGTCAATAGCTATATGATTTTTCCTGACTTTTTGGTTGCTATAGTAACAAATTATTTTTGTTTAATTTATGAACTTACACATTTATCATAATATTTTAAAATTATGATGTTTAGTAGTGTGATTTCCTTTACTTTTGACCTTTTTAAAGGTATAATGTACAAAAAGAAGCCAAATGTTGAATCTACAAATTAATCCAAAATCTCCATAGCAACCATTTTAATTTTCATTTTATTTTATTTTAAGAAATAATACCTCTCTAGAAATTTTATATTTTGTTGAGTTAGGAATGACCTTTTCAGTGATGGTAGTTGTTTGTTATGGGTTGCCCGCGTTTTCTTGCTACTATTCTTAGAAAATGCCTAATATTGGCATTTTTTCAAATTTGTAAAATTTTGAAAAATTCACACTTTTCACTGGAACACAACTCTTTTATGACCAACTACTGAATAATTTTATCAGTTGTGGTAGTTACTCCAACAAATAGTCTATCAGAGTAGGCAGCAATTGAATCTGTAAATAATATACAGAAAATAGAAATTTATGATGAAGATGGTATACTTTCAGTAGGTTGCTCTGTATTTTTGGCCTCAAAATGGTGGTTTTGGTTACCATGGCAACCGGGACTCAAAATAAAAAATTAACACCCAAAATGTTCTATACATGGTGTTTCTACATTGCATGCAAAAAATCAGCAAAATCTGTGATGTACCATTTCCAACTTTTTTCTAAATTCTTTGATTCTTACAGAGAATGACTCTTAAACTGTATCTGTGATTGATTGATTGATTGTATATTGTTTAACGTCCCTCTTGATTTCACTCATATGGAGACGTCACCGTATGCCGGTGAAGGGCTTCAAATTTAGACCTATACTCGGCACTCAGGGCCATTGAGCAGTGAGGGTTCTTTATCGTGCCAGCGCCTACCGTGACACGCGACCTACGTTTTTAAGGTCATATCCGAAAGACCCGTGACTTTCACTTCTGATGCCGAGCGCTTGGCGAAGGAACAGTCACTACCTATTTTTACGTCTTAGGTTTGACGCGGCGCCGGGAACGAGAATCGAACCCGGGCCTCCCGATCACGAAGCGAACGCTCTACCACTAGGCTACCGTGAACGGTAACTGTATCTGTGACTTACCAGCCAGATGTATGGTAAGCAATAGTATACAATTTAACGGAAAGTTTGGTTGTTGGTATTGCCTCCAGCCAGGAGAGACATATACAACAAATAAAGGAGGTCATGTTCATGTTTTCCCTTTTCAAGAAATGGAGCCCAAAGGACCCCCAAGAACCACAGAAAATCTTCAACAAGATGTGAATGAAGTTGTTAAGAACATTCAAGAAGATAAGAAAAATTATGCGGTTAGAGGAGTAAAGGGTCCATTCTGGTTCATGTTTCTTCAACATTTCAACGTGATACACGACTTTGTTATCGACTATATGCATGGCGTTTGTGCCGGAGTCATGAAGCTACTGTTAGTGCTTTGGTTTGATAAACAGCACAAAGACCAACACTTCTCTATATATAGGTCAAAGTCAGCAGTTAGCCAAAGACTTAAATCGATTACTCCAAACATTCAAGTCAATAGGCCTCCTATGAGTCTAGATGCTCTTGGGCACTGGAAATCTTCAGAATTCAGAAACTCTCTTATTCTCTGGAGTTTACCTGTTCTTCATGACATTTTGCCAGAAGCATTCCATGTTCATTTTTGCTTACTAGTAAGAGGGATATACAATCTTGCAAAAGAAAAAATAACTGAAAATGAACTTGCATATGCTGAAAGGTGTCTCATAAAATTTGTTCAGAACTTTTCAGATTTATATTCACTGCGTTTTTGCACAATGAATTGCCATCAGCTTTTGCATTTAACAGATTGTGTTCGAGCTAATGGCCCTCTGTTTGCAAACAACTGCTTCATTTTTGAGGATTTAAATGGTTACATTCTCAAACACACTCATGGACCTACAGGAGCTGAGATGCAAATAATAAATGCTTTAACAAAGATGCAAGCTATACCGAGTATGATCGAGCTTTATGTTGAAAAGGGATCACCTGATGAAACATTTGTAAACAGCATTGTTAAACCGAATTACATTCATGATGGAACTATGATTGAGTATGGAATTTATCTTCTTGGACAGACATTTGAGAAAAAACTAACTGATGCAGAGTTTGTTGCAATATCAGAAGTTATTTCAGGAGTTTCTCCATCTGTGATTGAATTCAGAAGAATATACCTTACAAAATGTGCATGTGCATTATATGGTACTGTCTATAAAAGATTGCATAAAAGGAATCAGAGTATAGTAAAATATTCAGATTTACAGGGAAGTTTGAAATTTGGCATTGTGCAAACATTCATTCAAGTCGACGACGTAGACAACTCTACTTTCAATTTCGCTCTTGTGCATCCAGTTTTGCCCACTGATCTTATAAATGTTGATGAGAAGAATTGTTGTCATAAAGTGTCAGTAAAATTCACTGAAATCAAAGCTGTTCCAGTAACATCTATTTTAAATATTTGCAGTATTGTAAATGTTGGTGATGCCATATTCATATCAGAATTTCCAAATAGTTTTGAAAAAGATTAAATGAACATATACACTGACACAAGACTGTATCCTTTCAGTTTTACTTAGATCTATACATGAATGTTATGTATAATATATATGGTATGTATTTCATGGAAAAGGAATATAATATAAAGTGGCTAAGTGAAATTTATTGGTGTTGTGCAGAACAAAATTAATTATAGTTTTTATTGGAATCTAAAATGAAAACAGCATCATTTTTTTGCACTGTTGATGTCAATAAGTTTTCAAATGTGACTTGACTTTAAATATTTTAAATATCTTTGAAGTAATTAAATTTAAAAAAACATTTTTAAATTGATTTTTTTCTTTATAAGAATAGAAATCCAATTCTAAATTGTGATAGCCTTTAATTTATATGATCTATATAAATGTTTAAAAGAACTTGTTTCCTAGCACTTTATCAAGTTTGCAAAGTTAGCATGAAATGACATTATTACCGTATAAGTAGAATTTTTAGCGAGGATTTAATTTTGGCATTATTAGTGAGGGTGTTGAGATCGCTAAAATTGATTATCACTAAAAATTAATTGCCATTAATTTGTAATAGCTTCTTTAGTAAGCATTTTAAAATCACTAAAATTACTTCTCGCCAAAAATAAAATACCAGATTTTATGTAGAAATCGCTAAATTTGCGTCTCGCTAAAATTTCCACTTATACGGTATTTGAACTGCTTATAACTGTGGACTTGTAAGGTACTTCTAATGAAACTGCTAGGAAATAACTGCTTTTAATCAGCTCCTTAACAGTTTACAAATGCCAGTAAACCCCAGACTGTTTGGAACTGTTTAAAAACTGCCTTATAATTTCTTAACTGCCAAAGAACTGCCTAAGAACTGTTAAAATAAGCAGTTCAATTTTCCTTGGGACAATATTTTGAGGAAAGACACTCGCATACGAAATATGACATCAGAGTGTTGATGCATTAAATGGCACTTGTACGAGTGTTGATCCAAAAGTAATGTCACAGTGTCCATATCTTTTATATTTGGCGTTATATTATCAAATACAATATACCAAAAGATGCACAAATATAAATCTAATTTACATTGAAATTTTGATTTAATAATGTTTATTTGAATTTATTTCATAAATGTTTATAACATAAAGCATAGGGTTGTCGCCGCGTCACAACGTCACGTCACGTTTCAAAGTGTATTTTTTCTTAGAATGAAAAAGACACACATTAAAACATTCTAAAAAAGCACCTTATCTCCCAATTTTTTAAAAGACACAATCTTTCGTCATTTTATTGTCTTAAAATGAAAATTTGATGACGGCATTGGTATTTGTGATCATAAACATTGTTGTTTTACTCTGTTGAATTGAACAAGGATATTGTCGAAATGAGGAAAAACGGTTCGACGAGTTGTAATGCATTTTTGCTTAAAATATGGGAATTATCACAAACGACAGTTATTTTAAATAATCAGACTAACAGAATAAAGAATGTAAATAAGAGACATCTTAATAGATGGTTTCAGCAATTTTTGGCGGGTGATTGGTCACTAAATGATCAGCAGAGTACAAGAAGATTCAAGACCGAAAGATAGGAGATCGGACGGAAACGTTCAATGGTGTCTGAAGTTGTCAAAAAAGACAGACGTTTAGAATGACAGGTGAATTTTTAAGTTTGTCTTACTCTACTGTTCAAAAAAAATTTTGACAAAGGGCTTAATTATGAAAAGAGTGAGTGTATGATGGTACCAAGAATTCTTAAAGTGGAATTGGTTAAAGTGTTTGCGAAGCACAAATATTTTTTAATGAAACGAAGGTTAACGCTTTTAAAAGTATGACGGTACGCATCCGTCATATGACGTTATATTTAGAAGCGGCGACTACCACAAACGCACATTGTTTAAAATCAGATATTTTGGAAAGTATACATCATATTCCTCTGAATTTTTCAGGTCTGATTTGAAATTAATAAAGATTCCATCACGTGTAATTTAGTTGCTTTACGTCAATTTATAGCAATTGTATCATAGTTGTGAAATTACTTTTGGATCAACCCTCGTAGATTGATGAGCCTAATCGAAATTACATCAAAATAAATATCTGCGCTCACCATAATGGTGGCAACGTCAACATATTATAAGTGACCATACACATGTAAAGTCTACATGTACAGGAGTTATCAGTGATCAATGTATGCGTATTAAGTCTACATGTAGAGTTTTATCAGTGATCAATGTATACGTATAAAGTTTACATGTAGGTTTTGTCATTGATCAATGTATTCGTATAACATCTACATGTTGTTTTTTATCTTTGATGAATGTATCCGTATAAAGTCTACATGTAGGGTTTCAACAGTGATCAATTGATTCGTATAAAGTCTACAGGTAAGGTTTTATTTAGTGATCAATGTATATGTATAAAGTCTTCATATATGGTTTTATCAGCAATCAATGTATACAAATAAAGTCTACATGTACGGGTTTTATCAGTTATCAATGTTTTCCTATAAAGTCTACATGTAGGGTATTATCAGTTATCAATTTATATGTATAAAAACTACATGTAGGGTTTAATCATTGATCAATGTATACGTTTAAAATCTACATGTAGGGTTCATCATTGATCAGTGTATACGTATAAAGTCTACACGTTCGGGTTTTAACAGTGATCAATGATTACGTAAAAGTCTACATGTATTGTATTATCAGTGATCTATATATGCATATAAAGTCTACATGTAAGGTTCTTTTAGTGATCAATGTATAGGTATAAAGTCTACATATAAGGTTTTATCAGTTATCAATGTATACATATAAAATTTACGTATAGAGTTTTATCAGTGATCAAAGTTTACGTTTCAAATTTACATGTAGGGTTCTATAAGCCCAGAAAATTTTTTGAGCTTAAAACTAAGGATTTTCTTTATTGTACATACTTTAATACGCTCTAACAAAGAATTAATCATGAAAATAATAAAGGTTTCATGGCCCTTACAGTTTTAGACCCCCTGTACTATGCAGTATATTTTTCAAAAATCGTCGAAAAAGGCACTCACTCAAACAGCCCTTTAAATTTTTCTGGTCAAGGTCAGGTTTTATTTCACTTACATTTTCTTTAAAACACAATTACAGTGAAATAATCATGCAGAAAATAAAACTTTATTAGTTCCTTAGAATTTTAGACCCCTATACCATTCAGTATATCTAACTGAAATTGTCAAAAAATGCACTCACTCAAATAGCACTTAGAATTTTTTGAGATCAAAACTAGGGAATTTCTTTATTCTATACTCTAAAATACTCTTAAACAAAGAATAAATCTTGAAAATATTAAAGGTTTCATGGTTCCTAACAATTTTAAACCCCATACACTATGCAGTATACTTTTCAGAAATTGGCGTAAAAAGCAGTTACTCAAGAAGCCCTAAAAATGTTTGTGGGCAGGATTAGGTTTTGTTTCACTAATATTTTCTTTAAAACACTATTACAAAGACATATTCATGCATAAAATAAAACTTTATTGCTTCCCTATCATTTTAGACCCCCTACGCCATTCACTAAACTTAACAGAAATTGTCAAGAAATGCAAGCACTGAAACAGCGCTGAAAATGTTCTGAGCTTAAAACTAAGGATTTTCTTAATTGTACACGCTTTAATAAGCTCCAACAAAGAATTGTTCATGAAATCATGAAAAAACTAAAGGTTTCATGGCCCCTTATAGTTTAAGACCCCCTATACTATGCATTATATTTTTCAAGAATTGGCGAAAAATGCACTCACTGAAACAGCTCTGAAAATTTTTTTCTGGTCAAGGTAAGGTTTTTTTTTCACTTACATTTGTTTTAAAACACACTTAAGTGAAACAATCATGCAGAAAATAAAACTTAATAAGTTTCTTAGAATTTTATGTGTGCTTTTCTTTTTTTCCAAATATTAAATGGATTAAGTTACAAAAGGACATGAAAATGATTTTCGTTTCTAGGAGTAATGTTCATGTTTTTAACGGGAAAAACAAGCTCACAACAAATTTTTATTGAATCTTTTTTATCTAAGAAATAAATACAATGTAACCCCGTTGTTTTTCCCCTAACCTTCGTAGTACACTATTTGCTCTTTGTAAGCCAAAATAGAATAAGTTACAAAAGGACAAACGGCACTTATGACATATTTTTCAGCAAGAGACTACAAGAGAGAAGAGCAAAACTGATGCCTGCTCTAGGTTTTCTTTGTAACTAATATTGATTCTTATATTCTATACAAGTCATTTTCAAAAGATGGCCTTCCAGGTCGTACAAATAAAATTGCAGGAGACCTGAAAAGAAATTGTCCGAATTAAGTTACAAAAGGTCAAACATTTTAGACGGTATTTAGCAAAAAATTATCATGAATTTTTAAATTAATTATGCTACCATTTATTAATTGAACGAGTTAAACAATCTACCATGCATTTTTTTTTCTTTAAAACTAGATCTTAACAGAAAACCAGGGGTGGACCATTCCTCTTTATATGATTAATCTAATTAAGTTACAAAAGGCCAACCAAAAAACCTGCACCGTTTTTAAAATCGGGGTTATTGATTCGATTAATTTTGCTACCATTTTGGATCTTGATGATATCTACCAGCTGATATCAAGATATATTTGATATCACTCGAGATAAGAAAAATACAGACCCCGTGGTTAGGCGATTTATGTCCTTTTGTAACTTTATCTCAGAATTTAGAAAATCTTAAATTAATTCAAAATATTTCATTTATATTTCAAAAATAAAACCAGGAGGTTATGCAAAGGCCAAGTTTACACATTTGTGCCATATTTGAATTAAATCCGTTCAAAAATAGACAAGTAATTGGACTTACCCTAACTTTTGCTAACTTTGGTCAGCATGTGGGGTGAAAGGTGTACCCAACCTGACTTTTTTTTTCTACTCGGTATTTATCACTATTTTTTCTTCCTGGGGGTTAGAGGGCGTTTTGCTTTGAACCCCCAGGGGGTTATGCTACCACTCTTAACCCATAGATTTTTGTTCTAACCCCCTTTAAAAAGGTGGACCAAAAGTTTAAGTTACATATTTGGCATCTGTGACAGTATTGTACAGAACACTATTACTACAAGGAAAAATGACGTGAACAACGTCAAATAACATTTCAATAGGTACAGAAACTAAAACCCATGACCCCCACTCAAAAAAGAAAACCTAACCCCCGGGGCTCAAAATATAAGTTACAAAAGTTGGTACGGGACGCTAATTAGGGTTAGGGTTAAGGGTTAGGGTTAGGGTTAAGGGTTAGGGTTAAGGGTTAGGGTTAGGGTTAGGGTTAGGGTTAGGGTTAGGGTTAAGGGTTAGGGTTAGGGTTAGGGTTAGGGGTTAGGGTTAGGGTTAGGGTTAGGGTTAGGGATAGGGCTAAAAACGAAGATGAACTATCTAGGTCATGAACTATTTAGGTCAAATGAAATGAAATGAAATGATTAAGGGTTAGGGTTAGGGTTAGTGTTAGTGTTAGTGTTGGGGTTAGGGTTAGGGTTAGGGTTTGGAGTAGGGATAGGGCTAAAAGCGAAGATGCCGGGTTATAGGTCATGCCGGGTCATGTGAGGTCAAACAAAATGAAAGTGGAAAGTGAAAGTTGTAGAGGGTTAGTTATTTAGAGGATATAATGGAATTTTCTTTAGCCCATAACTTTTTTATTTGTCGTTCGATTAGGGTTAGGGTTAGGGTTAGGGTTAGGAATAGGGCTAAAAACGAAGATGGCCAATCTAGGTCATGGCCAATCTAGGTCAAATGAAATGAAAGTGGAATGTGAAAGTCACAGATACAAGCAAAGTTAAAGGAAAAACTGGAATTTTCCGAAGCTCATAACTTTCTAATTTATTATCGGATGGAGACAAGTTTGGTGTCGTTGGAAAGCTAAGAAAACAAACAACACGATGAAGTCAAAGTCATAAAACCTAGGTGTCAGGAAAAGGGAGACAAATGGCTTCTTTTTTAAACCGCAGATTGTGCTTAGAAATGGACAAATTG